>NW_019722980.1:342164-343083 GCF_002891405.2 Cryptotermes secundus | reverse complement strand
GTAGATTTACGGCACGTAAAAGATCCTCATGTCTCTAGGAGACCTCTGAGCAAAATTATTAGGCAAGTTTCCCACCCAAGTAGTTTCCAATGCCTCTGGTAGATGGGGTAGAAATTAAAGGGGGACGCACAATGGACCAATAACTGGTCTAAGTGCATGGGGAAACCCACCCCACTCTAATAATAATAATAATAATAATAATAATAATAATAATAATAATAATAATAATAAAAGTTTGCCTGGCTTTGGAAATTTTCACATTCCAAGGCAAATGATAATTATCACCAGTCGACTTCCTCTTCTTCTACTGTCATTAGAATTCAAACCTGGGGCCAGACTAATGTCAAATATTCAATCACTATTACTGGTTTGAGTCTCATATCTCATATCAGTATCTTGAACTTCTTAACCCAAAGGATCAAGGTTTTCAGGTCAAGGAAAATACACTGGGGTTGGGATTATTTCTGGAAAAATCAACAACTTCTAGGTCCACTGAGGAGTCAGAACTGTTCCATTAGCCATATCCAGTAGTTGGTTTGAAAACAAATAATATTGCAGCAAATCGTTGTTTTAGGGTATACAATCAGGTATTCCACTTGCATGAAGACTGGAAATTCCAAGATCGCATCCAACATGACACTGAATTTCAGACTCAATTTCATTATGTGTGACCTAAGAAGCAATTAATTATCTTCCACATAATCAAGGTTTTATTATACTATTTACAGTATACTGCAATATTTCACTGAATACATGTACTTATTTCATTTTCTTGAGTCTCAGGAGATGATTCCGAAGTGCAATCTGGAACATAAACAGATGGACGAGATACAGTAACATTTTATCATGACCATTAACCATTTTCAATGAATTCTTTTAACTACGAGTATATTATATTTAAGCATCCTGTTGCACTATT
>NW_019722980.1:295241-341435 GCF_002891405.2 Cryptotermes secundus | reverse complement strand
GAAATATTTTTGTGATTTTTTGCACCTGTAGTCGCAGAAGGGCTGTAAAGCTAGTTAGGTACCTGTTGTCACCATACATTATGGATAGTCACACAAATTTATGTATTATTTTGGGGGTCACAGTATAAAAAGTCTGAGAACCCCTGTTCTAACCTAATCTAATGTAATGTAATATTATGCAATCAAATTTAATCTAAGCTAACCAAACCTAACCTATATAAATAATTAATTTTTGCATTAGTATCACTGTGTTTGTTTTATTTTAAAATTATAAAGTAGCAAATGGCTGCTTTCATAACAATCTCCTTACTCTGCTTCTCTGCTTTGCAACTGTAACACCTCATTTATCTTTATCAATAATAATGGTATCTAGATCACATATCTGTTTCATTAAGGGAGCCAGGACAGTGCAGTCGGTACAGTGGCTGGCTACGGTCTGGATAACTGAATGATCAGACTTCAAGTCCCAATAGGGGTAAGAATTTTCCCTCCTCTATGTTGTCCAGATCGGCTCCAGGGCCCATCCAGCCTCCTATCCAATGTGAACCTGGGGTGCTTTCCCTGGGGGTAAAGTGGCCAGGGCATGTAGCTGGCCACTCAACTCCGACTAGTGCCAATGTCAAGAAAACATGGATCTATATATTCACTTCTCCATATGCCTTCATGGCGTAGTGCTTAATTAGTTAAGCACAGGGACAACTTTACCTCTTTATGCTTCATTAATGTCTGGTTTCATTCTGCTAAAACTTCTCCTAGATCAGTCTATTTAATCTGCAGAATTATTATTATAATACCTAGGAAAATTCCATATAAAATAATCAGGATCCAAAAATTTTCACTCTGCCTAAACCTGGCAGGCATTCTACACAGTGCCAAATGAATGTCAAATGTTGAATGATTAATGTTTTGGGAACAGTATGTTGATATCCCCTGGATATGTGACATTTCCCATATGCCTCAGTTGAAGGATGTCTATTCTCCTAGAAATCACTGAACCACATTTAATTTTCAAAGCTTTCTGATTTGCAAATATAAAACAAACATATCTTTTTGATTTGAAAATATAAGAAAACTCAAAATTTTTAAAGAGAATTAAAGTAAAAAACAAACAGTTTTATGTCCAGGTAATTATGGTGTACAAAATACTTTTAGGAACTAACCAAACTCCCACTATTTGGTATAATGTTTGTACTTTCATCTTACCTGTTTCTCTTTGAAAGATCTCTTCAACTTGCCTCGTGCTTTGTGCTTTAGCATCATGTAGTTCTTTGTTTTCCTTTTCTCTCGATTAGTTTTACTTGAATGTGCATTTAGTCGCCGATCTTGAAACCCAAATTTCTCACGACCAACTTGACCTCTCTGAAATAAAGATGAATCATATCACTACAAGCTATAAACCTCTGCAGAAAATCTGTCAAATGCATGCACACATTCAGAAGGAGCAATTTTCAGTATACACACATACAGTAAGTTAAGAAGTGACAAGAAAATGACATTAATTCATTATCATGCCTGAGCATGTTGTGGCAGTTAGCAAGATACACCATTCATAGCAGTATAACCGAGCAGTCCCATTAGTCTTGAGTTGCATTGTTAGTAACCACTGCCTAGCAACAACTGGTGAACAAACAGAATACTTTAAGTGTGTCATAGTTGAACTGATCTGTAGTGTGTGTAAATCAGTGAGACTGTTACAATTATTTGTAGTTATGAGTTACAAACATTCAATAAATCGAATTATCAATCCAAACCCCATTCTAGTCACTAACATATGACAACATTATCATCACACCCTTTCAGATCTTACTATCTTCAACATTAGGCCTAGCTCCATGTTCAGGCCTGCCTATATCCACAGGGAAAGGTAAACTGCTACACATTGGGTAGAAGATTAAGTGGATCCTTGAGAAATTCTGAATGTTGTGATCACAAACGTCATAGCACCCAGTGTCAACCCTGTCAGTTTATGACTGATCTGCATAAACATACTGACAAATTTGTACTGGATTTGTTCACCTTTACAGACTCTTGTCTCGCTTCTTTGTCATGACGACGTTTCTTGTAGATATTTTCAATGTCCGCCAGTGATACCAGCTCCCTCCTGCAAATGAATAGGAAGACAGTATAACTAAAAGGGGAACCAACATAATCAGAATTACATCACAAACTGTCATTTTATGTTAGGAAGACTAATTGAGAAACATTTCAAAATATTCTTTATAATTTTAAGATAATTATATAATATTGTTTATTTCATAATTTAAGCTAAAATTTCATGTTTCTCCTGTCTTCCATTGGCCAGCCAGAGAATAACCTGCGGATCATCACTTAAGAAACAATGAACTAGACATTACCATGAACTTCAAGACATGCGCATGCAAACACAGTCGCAAAAAAGTATTAATCCCATAAACCTGACATAAAATTACTATCCTACTTGTAGTCTGAAATAACTTAATAAACTGACCTATTTATTATACAGAAAATGTATCCAGTAGTTGATCTGCGCAAAAGGCAAATTATACGATTTGGATTTCATAATGTTCAGGCAAAATTTAACAATACATAAAACCCAACAACCACCCCATTATTGTTAGGCTACCAGAATTATTAGGGAGGCAAAAGGTACTATTTACATTTTATTATTTCATGTAGCCAGTACCACAACATTGGTACCAAACACCAATTTTATTTTCTTTTTCACTGTAGATGAAAATCAAAGTCTTTCTGTTCAGAAGTACAACAGCACTTAGCATTTTAAAATCTGAGGAAATGGCATGGTACTTGTACTGATTTTTTGTTACTGTAATGTGAAATTCTGCAGAACAATTAGATTAGCAGTCATTCTACTGATATCAAATTGCATTAAAAATCTGTATTAATGAAATTAGTCATGAATTTCAGTCATTTCATTTTGGAACGAGAAGCTTACAGGTGTTAACTGCACTGAGCCAAAAGCAAGCGTACTTGAATTCCACTTACTTTGAACTTGCTTCCTCTTCTGCTGGCCTCTTCTTGCCTCTCTTCAGAGCAGTCACCTCTTTGCTCAGCCTTGCTGCATCAATCTTCCGAAAGTCTTCGTCTGTAAGCAGCCGCATCTGACTAGCTTGGACTGCCTGCTGAATCTTGTTCATAGGTCCTCTTGCTCCTTCTCTTGCAGAATTAGTTCCTTCAACCTATTATGATTCACCAGGCAAAAAAGAAAACAATTCTGCATTTAAGATCATTAACATGACCAGCATATTTATGGATTCTAGTTTCATAGCCCGTATACTTCTACAAATGAAAATAACTGAATATACTCTAATGATTATGTTGTATGAGCTGATGACATTTCAGAGACACCAAAGAGAACAAGTTTTTCATCCAGACTTGGATATTCCAAATATTGTTACAAATTTCAGGACCAGACTTTTAATGATGTTTCTGTTGTTTCCAGCATCTGGGATAGCACATGTGTTATAGTGACTGGCTATGGGCTGGACAGCCAAGGGGTCAGAGTTTGAGTCCCAATAAGGGCAAAATTTTTTTCCTCTCCATGTTGTCTAGACTGGTTTTGGGATCCACCCAGCCTCCTACACAATGGGTAATGGGTACCTCTTTTCCGGGGGGTAAAGTGGCTGAGGTGTGAAGCTGACCACTTACCTCTAATTAGTGTTGAGGTCAAGAATATATGGCTGTACACATCAGCTCCCCCATATGTCTTCATCATGTAGTGCTTAATTAGCTAAGCACAGGGACAACTTTAACTTTACCTTTTACTCGTTTCCATCTGAGATGTTTTCATGGAAACTAACGAGGTGCTGTTCAGATCATCATAAAAATCTGTCACATGGTTCCAAATTTACTAGATGTCAAACACACACATACAAGCACAAATGAATCAACCTATTTTTCCTTGTAAATCAAGAAAATACATTGGAAACACTTCCACTTCAGCCAATTCAACCTGAGATTTCCTCAATTGAAGTGATCTGTATTAAACAGGGTGTAACTGAAAGGCATGAATGAACTTTATGCATGAGTTTCACATAACAAAACAAGAAAAGCTGTCCATGTCAACATGCGACCAGCAACATTTAAGTTGTGAATTATATCTAAAAAGAGTACACTTGCAGTAAGTATTCAAAATGTCCTCCAAGGGATTCAGTGCATGCTTCAACACACAATGGACTGCCATATCCATTCGAAGATGCCAGGGTAGTTGTGGATAGTCTGACAGGCATCCAGAATGCGGTGGTGAAGTCCCTTTTCATGTCAACAGGAGCTGAATACACAAGGGTTTTTGGTGTTCCCACAGGTAAAAATCCAGAGGATTCAAATCTGGCAAGCATGGAGGGCGTGCAGTGGGTCCCCCCCTACCTATCACTCAGTTATGATAGGCATTACTGAGAACATCTCGCACAGTATGGCTAATATATGCCAGAACACCATCACGCAGTCTTTCAGCTATAACTCACAAAATAAATGTTTCTAGGCACATTTCAATATGAACATTTTTTCTTGTTTTGGTATGTGGAACTTGTGCCTAAGTTTGTCCACACCTTTCAGTTACACCCTGTACTAAGTGAGCTCACCATGTCCTTGTCACCATCTTCCTCTTCATTCTCATCATCAGCTCCATGATCACATTTCTGGTCATCTTCCAACCTATCAAATACCTCTTCTTGAGTACTAATATTCTCTTCAGCATCACCTTCAGAACTGTGTGAAATATCTATCCATTCATCATCACTACTACCATCATCATCCTGTCCACAGCCAGAAGTTCCCTGTGAAACAATAAATCTTCTCAGTCACTTGGGCATAGGCATTTTTTCACACATTATATGTATTACTTTATGGTGAATAACGGAAGAAGCGAAAAACCATCTGCCCTCTTCAACTCATATATTTTTAACCACTTGGATACTCTTAACAAAATTCAGTATAGCACACAGAGATATTGGGTTTTCGGACTTTATCCATCGTTCTGGTTTTTAAGATAACTAAGAAAAACACGACGTTTCGGAAACTGGATCTGTTTCCGTCCTCAGGTGAGGGAAAACACCTATTCTGTTGGGTCCCTTAGAAAAAGCTAGCCTCAATCACTGTGGTCCAGTGTGGTCCATAGGTGTTTTCCCTCACCTGAGGACGGAAACAGATCCAGTTTCCGAAACGTCATGTTTTTCTTAGTTATCTTAAAAACCAGGACGCTGGATAATGTCCAAAAACCCAATATCTCTGTGTGTTATACACCATCATCAGAATCCTATAGTAACTACTTATTCAGTATAGCATTTGATAATTTTATTGATATGGGAATAAAAATGTAAAGTTCCTGTAAGAACTTATGACACTTACTTTCTTCCAAATGCTTCAATCTGTATTTTTGGATTAGCAAGAATAATGAAATGTTCACATTGTCATCATGTCCGTAATTTTTAACAGATGAAGTGTTTCATACACAGTATATCTTAGGTACATTTATGAGCTGTTTCCATGCAATATTTCAACATGCTACCACCAAATAATTCTTTAGTTATTGCCAAGAAAGCAAGAAGTAAATATAAATTGTACATATCCATCATGCTATTATATATTCTACAAAATTGGACTAAATCATTTTATAAAGACCTACTGCCGCAAACAATTCTGCATGTTTACCATGCTGATGTTGCTTATAATAAGAATTAAAAAGCATAAAAGTATGGTAGCCTCTGGAAAAGAATTCAAATTGTGGCATGTTTGAGTTGTGTTTTCTTACAGCAAGCTACTCATTTAGAGATGTCTGACAGATCAATGTGTGTGTGTGTGTGTTTGGGGATGGGGGGGGGGCAAGTGTAAATATTACGTGCACTCAGACATAAGCCATGGAAATCTATTGCACTTGCACCTATGCCTAGGTGGCCCAAGTGATCTCTTCTATTCAGATTTTCCAACCAAAATTCTGTGTGCATATTCCACTTCTCTCATATTCCTACCCACCTCAACATCCTTGATGTGATGAAACGGTGTTGTGGGTCATGTCTAAACACAAAACACAGCAGGAGAAGATACCAAGAAAAACACGAAGGCATAATGGGGCTATGCATGTTACATTAGAAGAAGAAATGCAAGCACAGCAGTCTCCACAGAATAGTTTTTAAAGACACCTGATGATGACCAATGATGGTTGAAACATGTAGTGTACAATACTTTTCTCAGTATCTTGTTCTCAAGCATGCTCTTTCCTCAGGGTAACAGACCATGTTTCTCACCCATATAAAGTATAGTTTTGTATACTTTAATGATTAGGTTCAGCAATGAATAGGGTCCAATGGTGGGTTCTGTGAACATAGAAGTCTCCTTATGGGATGTGCTAATGAAGTGAAGCATTCTATATTCTTGCTTGTTAACTCACAGTTGCTCTAGAGGTTTTACTGTATATCAAGTGTTAGAAGGAATTCAAACAAATGGAAAACAATTTCTTCTTACTGTATACTTCTGTACATGTGACATAAACAAACTGAGAAAAGGCAAATTAAATTCACTGCATGTTACTAAAGAGAAAAATATTGTGCAACCATTTTCCACTATTCCTTACCTCTGTGCCATTTTGAAGCAATACTTCTGCCCCAGGAATGTAGTCTTTGGCATCAACTTCCCCATACTTCTTTGACTTAAGCTCTATGGAGGCTTCCGTAGGGCGACCCTATAATGAAAAGTTTATGAGAACTGGATATCAGCCAGGGGTTGAGCTAATTTCAGTATACTGGAAAATTGAATTAAATCCTTTTAATAAATTCTATTCATGTAAAAATTAGGTTTATGTATTTACTGCTTTACATGTGATAATACTAAGATGGAGTCAAATTCTCATTATATAAAAATCAGTGCAAATCCAATGCAGATACTTTCTCATCTATGACTGACCTTGACTATATAACCTTGAAAATAAAAGCCAGTGTTGCTTCATTGAATATCTAACAAGAATGAAATCCATCTCATCAGCATGACTGGTTTCATGAAAACTGACATTTTGCCTATGGGGTACTACAATAATCAGACTCAGAAATGTAACTCATTTGTACTAAACAATCACATAAAAGAAACTGCAAATCTTGCGATTTAAGTCACACACTATATAAATACATACCCTATCCTTTTTATGCAGGAGCTCGGGCATTGATGTTCTATACAAATGGATGAGTGACCGTGCTGCCATCATGACACTACGTTCCTTGTAATTTTTATACTGAGCAAGATCCCTCAGTAAATCCTCACTCATTACCAGTGGACATCGGTTGCAAATCTCTCGCACAGCATTTAGCCTTGATAGATATTTAAACAGAATATTACACAGTTCAACAGCCATGTTACAAACAAGTTCTGATGACAACTGAACATGAAAGGCAGTATCCATCTTCAAACAGGTGTACAGTATCAGTATCCTACTAGCACTAATATTGAACACTTATATGGTAAGTGATATCTTCAGCTGGACTCCTATTTTTTCATCATTTATATTAATTGTATTTTTAAACAAACATTTAATACATGACATGACACAATCATGGAAAATGAAATGGAAGCAAGATTCCTTCATCTCTTAATCTCAGACGATGTCAATTTTAATTTATGATTATCAGGTATGGCAAGTGGCTAATAGCAGTAACTGTGTGGCATCTAGGAAATACAGTATTTCTTGGGAAATGTATAGTGATTTAGGAAAGAAAAATGGTAATTACTGGGAGCAAATTTTATCAGAAATGCATTCAGTGAACCTAAATGGATCATTATGAAGAATTTCGGAAAAAAGATATGTTTCTGCAAGATATCTGTTTCTGGGAATTTTAAGTAATAAATTTTTTTTTTATTATTAGAATATATCCACAATGAAGAATTTGTTAAATATAGCATATGTCAATTACAGAGCTTACCCTATAGCAATGACATCAGCAGAGTTCCTTTCCGTGACAAAGTTGTTCACAAGAGTTTTTAAAACTGGTTCCAGCACCTGTACATAAAACCAAGGCAACTTGTTAAGTACAAATAATAATTTTGTAAATTCATCATGTTCTTTATGGCTTACACTGTGTGAATTTACACCACTGTTCTTCACATAACCCCACAAGCAAAAATCCAATGGGGTTAAATCTGGTGACCTAGGAGGCCAAGCGATTGATCCACCTCTGCCAATCCATCTCTCACCCATCTCTCTGTCCAGGTGATTCCTAACATGTGGCAGCGCCCCATCTTCTTGAAGGATAGTTTGTGGTGGTAATTGGGACAGTGCATACAGCTCCAGCATGTCCAAGTATGACTGTCTGGTCACAGGCTTTTCTTAAGAGAAAAACGGTCCAATCAGCTTGTCGTGCATTAACCAAGCCCACATGTTCACTTTGAGCCTGCCTCTCTCAAACTCACATGTGACATATGGATTTTGACTGCCCAAAATCCGGCAATTGTACCTGCTTACAACTCCATTGACATGGAACATCGTCTTGTCTGGGAAGCACACTTGGGAGAGGAAATCGGATGACATATCAATTCTTTATATCATGTCCACAGCAGACTTTTTGCGTGTTACTTGATCCCTCAGTTTTGGTGCATGAATCATTTGAATCTTGTACGCATTTTGGTCGAGAATTTTGTGTAGCACATTATGCACTGTCGAACGTGGAATTTGTAACTGTAAGCTAGAAGCACAAATTGATTCGCGCAGACTTCGCTGAAATGCCTTTCTAATGAGTGACATTTTCTTCAAAGGTCCGTGTCTTTCCAGGAGATTTTACATGCAACAAACACTCTGTAGTCCTCAGTTTGTTGTCTCAGAACCAAGTGCTTTTCCATGTAGGAGGTTGGTATCCATATCACATTCTAAAATGATGCTGGACAGCTAAGAGATTGCAACTCTGCTATCCACAACACGCAATGAACCCATTCCTGTGGTGTCGACATCATTACTGAGCTCGCCAAAGGTCACCAGCTGCCGCATGTGCGTAAGCCAGGCACGAAAAAAAACTTTCAGAGTTTTTTCTGATGACATAAACCGGATACGTGTATGACAATTAGTTTTCAAGATGTAAATTTGTTATTCTGGACATCTTTCACCTGGACACCCTGTATATAATGTGTTGATTGCCATATTGCAGTCTGTTCATAAGGGCTTTGTTTTACATTAGAAATGGTAAGTAGTCATTCAAAAGTGTTAAATATGGCAAAATATAAGTTACATAGCCGGTTCACAAGATGGTTATAAGTTACACAGAAAAGAATGGAAAATAGAATTTTCTCACAAAACTCATCTTTTCCTCAATATTATGCAGCCTATCCTCAATCTAATGTGTGACATTATACCTTCAAAACATTAGCATATTTATGCACTGCAACTTTTAGACATGAAATTTTGGTTAAAAAAGTGGTTAAATTACAGAAATAAGTACACTGTGTTATCTGAGTAGATGATGAGATGAAAATGGTTATACGTAACAAACTACAAAGGAAAGGGGAAGCAGCAGTCACAGCCTAGCACTCATCTAGGACATATACCCAGAGTATCCTGTCTCATGACTAATGTTAAACTGGGTACCTCCTGAACTCAAAACAAACACTCAACAACAGACATTTTAAAAAATGTTTGCTTAAAAATGAAAGTGTGCATCATATTTTAGGATTCTGTTCCTGTTATCTTCAGTTTTAGCTGGAAATGATAATAAAGTCCACAGTGCAGAGACCTTCTTGAAAACTCACCATTCATTCAGTTAGTTGAGGAATTCTGTGCTTTCCATACAACATAAGGTTCATCACCACATGACCAAGGTTCACTACTGTACCCCATCCTGAGCCATCTGAATCCAGCATACACCAATAAAGTTAGTTAATCATACTAACTAAATATCATGCAATATTGCATAATAACACTACTGGACTCATCACTGTAAACCAACCAAACAGGGAAACAAACTACCTGGTTTACCTCCATACTCATACTTCCATAGTGAATTGTGTGCCAGGACATAGGACAGAGTCAAGCTGTACCCTATATCCGTGCTGATCTATACTCTCAGCCATGCACTAATGGAGGCAGGGAAACAAATGGAAGACAGCCAAAAAGTCTACGCATTACTAACAACAAAGAAATAAACAACACTGATTACGACATCAAGGTCACTTCATTTTATTTAACTCAACCTTAGGATATGGATAGGTAAGACAAAACGTGACACTTACATCTGGTGGCACCAATTCATGAGATGCTTGAGCTGCAAACTGCAGAATTTTGGTTACCTCTGGAACATAACAAGAAATTCCACATTATGGAAGTTGGCCCACCATAAAGACAGAAATTTTAAGTAGGAATAAGAGCAATGAAGATAGAAAACATAACAACAACCCAAATTTCACTGAAATGTTA
Source organism: Cryptotermes secundus (assembly GCF_002891405.2). NCBI lineage: Eukaryota > Metazoa > Arthropoda > Insecta > Blattodea > Kalotermitidae > Cryptotermes > Cryptotermes secundus. The sequence goes on along the minus strand of NW_019722980.1, from coordinate 331,057 downwards.
ATTGTTCTTCTTAGTCTCATTACTGTTGTTGATGATTATAACTACAGGTATGGTCCACACCTGCCTGGCGAAGGCAAAGACAGGAATCCAATTAGTATGAGAGAATAACAAGTGAGTAGGATTATTTTCATTTTGTTCCTGATGATAATGTTTGATGGCAGTGGCAGCTGTGGTGGTGGTGGTGGTGGTGGTGGTGGTGGTTTGCAAGGGGGACTTACAGTTTAACATCAGTAAGGGCCTGGTACAGGGCACACAAAGTTCTAACTTTCTGAGACCTGATGGAAATGAATGCATCCAAAAGAAAAAAAAGCCTACATTGGATCCCACTGATCTTGAAACTGAGACATTCAACATGGAAGGCCAGCATCCTACCCCTGACCACAGGATGTCTAGCAATTAAGCCTTATTACATATATCTAGAAAAGAGTCTGATAATTTAATATTGGTTGAAAACTATTACTGTGGGCGTTCAAGAACAGGGGACTGAGGAGAATATTCGATCATAAAAGAGGAAGAAGCAGGAGGATGGAGAAAATTACATAGTGAGGAGCTTCAATATTTGTACTGTTCAGCAGGTATCATTATGATTACCAAATCAAGGAGGATGAGACTGGTGGGACGTGTAGCATGGCAAAAAAAAAATCACACAACATGCACATACACATGCACACACAAACCTGCAAGGAAGGGACTATTGAAAGACCTAAGCACAGAAGGGAGAATAAAAACAAAATGGTTCTTAAAGATACTGGGTGTAAGGACAAAGGCTGGAATGTTTTGGCTCAAGACAGGGTCCAGTAGCAGACTTGCCATTTGTAAACCTCAACCAACCATACAAATGTATCTATATTGCTGCAGTCTTCATAGCAAAGACTTAACCATTAAAACCCATGTTTGATGGCTTATGTTTTTCATTCCTGTTATTCAAACACAAATTCTGCACGAGTTCAATCATCATTTCACACATTAATGATTCCAATATTACTGATGTTGAATGGGGCACTGTGCTACAAGCTGGAATGTTGCAGGTTTGATTCCCAATGAGGTCACTGGATTTTTCAATTGACCTAACCCTTCCAGCTGCACTATGGCCCTGGCGTCAACTCAGCCTCTAACAGAAATGAATACAAAAGATCTTCCTGGGGGTAAAGGGTGGCTGTTATGTAAGGCTGACAACTGATATAGAATACTAACAAAGGGGGCATTTAGGTCAGCAATATACTCATACTACACACTTGCTACAGGTAACACCTCACCTCTCTGGTGTGGCTGCATAAACCTCTGGATATATGGGTAATAATTGAGTAGAAACAACTGATGCAGACCAATAAGTCTTGACACAACATCCAGTGTCATGATCTTCACCTCAAACCTCTCATTTGTCTTCTCCAGCTGCTGAAACAATTTCTCTGCCAAACCTGAAACAAATCCATTATGAAGATTGTTTTTAATGACTCCTACATAGCTTCTTGTGGCTCATATTCCCCACAATCATGAAGTCCGGATTAAGAGCCAGATGAGATGTTGAGAAGACATGCAGGAAAATCTGCACTAAACTCTACCAATCTTGAATCTTAGACCACTGGCACAGAAATATAGTGCGGCCAGGTCCCCATCATCATTATGTAAAAAGAGTGTTTCTCAGTAAAATACATAGTATGTATTTGGTATTAGTAACACTTCTGACAGATAAGCATTCCTTTTGTCTTGACTTTTAGCCTTCTGTCCTACAGAGCATAATGACAAGAAAATGTAACCTTGGTGTTTTATTTAGGCATGATGCATGTCTGCTGTCTAGATCATGTACAATGTGTTGCAAATGAAATGTGCATCAGTGATATGACAGGGTGATAGCAGGAATTTCAGTGAGATTTGAGGTTTTCACAGCAGTGAAGATATAAGCCATTCACAATAGATGGGGCAGGAAATTCTTCTGAAACATTAGTAACCACATACCAGAATGAATGAATGAATGAATGAATGAATGGTGTCATAACCTACAAGACCACAATATGAGCCAAATGTCTGACCAATACTTAGATGGTACAAACTTCAACAGGTATTGTTACTGTACAATTAATTTTCTCAAAATTTCTAAGCTTTATGCATAACTGAATATGCTAAAGTCAAAGACCGAAAATGACTGTTGCTGACACTGAACGACTATTGCCAATAATGACAATAAGCATGAGTTCTGAGGTCCTCACAGCAGTAAATATAAGATTAAAACTTTCTGCAGTGTAAGACTGCGTAATCTGGTAGACAGTACTCATGCTCTGCAGCAACCTGTTGCTTTCCTCTTCTTACACCCTAAAAATGGAGAGAGCAGGCTCCCTTAAATTATTGGTATCTACCCATCAGAAAACACAGCGTCATATTCCAAAAGACCACAATCTTAAATTGGCCGATATTAATGCAACTTCCTATGAAATTTGCTATTAGAAACTTCATTTACCTTCATACTCATTAAAATGAACAATACCAGAACAGTATTCATACACGACTAATTCTCGATAATGTTGCAACTGCTGAAGCTGCAGGGTGCTGAATAGGAGGATGAATCATGGATTGGAAGGTAAGCAAAAGAAGGCGGTTCTGGCCTATTCTTGGGGTACTATACCAGCAATTCAATACAGGGGTGAGGGAAACAGCCCGGAGAGCTGGCATTAAGCCAACCACTTGAACGTGAAAACTCCCTAATAAAAAGCAATAGTGCTACTCATTCAATGACTTATGAATTTGTTAACTTTAACTAGCATGACTAAAGCAAAGCATACCTTGAGGATCATGAACCAAATGTAGAGCTGAGAAATTGAATGGCGAAGGGGCACCCTTTTTCTTCTGGCTTTTCTGAAATCAGAAAACAGTAATTAATTATTAAATACAATTAAATATCATTTTCAATACTTAACCAACTTCAGAGTGAAATATAATTACATGACAGTGACTATTATTTCTGGGAATTAGTTACTACTAAAATTACATAATGAGGAGCTTCATAAGTTCTACTCCTCACCAATTATTACTAAATGAGAACATTATCTCACTATAAATCTTTTAACAAAATTGCTTCTGATTCTGTTTCATTAAATGTTTTCAATGTCTGTAAACTTTTTAAAATTATTCACATTTCCTTATTCATGTGCTTAAACAAATGTTTCAAATTGTAAGCTAACTGTAATTCAAATTAATCCACATTATAAAACACACTGTAATCAAAATGGGAATTTCTACCAACTTCTCAGTATGCATGACTTCAAATCATCCAGAGAATTTCATGTAAATTATGTAGTAAACTTAACAGAGAAGATTCAAAATATTTCTTCACAGTTCAGATAACTTACTTTAACCAGCTGCTTCACCTTCTTCAGTTGTTTTTCTCTTTTTCGAGTCTTCTTATTTACTCTGTTAGCCATCAGGACTTCTTTTGTTGATACTTCATTCTTCGAAAAAGAAAAAAAAGGAAATTTTTATCAGGAAACTGGAATAAAACTATGCTTTATAAGCTACTGTTGCTGTTCATCTTTCTCGTTGCAATGCTGGTGTTACAATATTTGTTTTCTCACAAAACCAATTACTTATTGAGTGTAGAAATTGGAAAGGGAGAGATTATGGTGATAGGTAAAAATTGTATAAAAACATTTTTGTACATGGAATTTACATACAGTGAAAGTGAATTTGACCTTGTGCTTAATTAAGCACCATGTCATGAGCATGTGCTGAGGCAGTGGATGTATAGCTCCACCATTCCACCTTAGCAACAAAGTCAAATAGAATCCATTTTGAAATGAGAACTGAATTACAAGTACATTCTTTAAATGAAAGGATACAGGATTATATGCATTCACAGGCAAAGGTTGATAGTAGAATACCCAAAACTGCACTGAATTACAAACCTAAGATAAGAAGATTAGGGTGCTCAGACACCATGAAGCACAGAAGAACAAGACTATTTAATGATCCACTTTTGTGAACAGTACATACATTCTCAAGGCATGGTCTTAATTAAATAGGCACAAGGGATAATTTACCACTACTTTTACATATTATGATTATTTTAAAACTGTCAAATTCAAATATTCACACTGTTTTCATGTTTGTATTTGTTAATATAGTACATAAAATTCTTCACACAAAATTTTATAGTCCACCTCTATACCAAATTTCATTTGTATGCTTTCAAACCAAATGCCAAACACAAATTTTTGTGGCCATAATATTGCTTTACATTCTGCATAAAAAAATACAAATACAAGATGCACATTTTTTGAAGATCTACCACCACACAAAATTACAGGATCTTATAACGTTACTCCCTCATCATAGCTATCATGGTATTATTGATGGTGAAATTAAAAACTGCAGAAGTGGGATGGCCTCAAATTCACACCAAGTATTATGGAAATTCCCAATTTATTAAGAAGTTACTAGGAGTGAACAGACACATAGGTATGATACCACAAGCTTGCCTATTCATAAAAAACCAGGAAACTAGATAGCAAAGTAAAGAAAACTGCTTTTTCACTAATTTAGCAACATGACTATGCAAAATTTTATTATCAGAAACTATCTTCTGGTAAATATTTATACTAGAGAAATTACACAATTTTCTTGCCTTATTTTTTTTTGCCATGAACAGACAACAGATACCTGGACTTCAGTTCCCATCATAATACTAAAAAAATATTAATTGATGAGTCCAGCTTGTCCAAAAATGTCTAAAAAACTGAACTGGCATCTGTTTTCTAAGACTATGTTCTAGCAAGAATTGTAAGATGACTGATTTTTATACTGTTGTACCTATCAATGTTATAATTGTTGAATATTTTATTGTCTAGACCAGGTTGCACATTGCAATGTCAGTTTGACTGTGACGAGTTCAATATCCAGTCCGGTATCCGGACAAAGGATCTGTGAAACCATGTAGCTATGTATGTATGTATGTATGTATGTAACTTTGAGTGATATCTTATGTAAAATTAGAGAATGTACATTAAACATCTTGGCAATTTTGTTTCATCTCTAATAAAGATACTTCAGGTAAACATGTTACAGTGCTGTATATATTCCTACAATTTTTATTCATGTGCTGAAAATTTCATGTATTAACATGTTAAATGACCCCTTAATATAAGGGCTGAAACTTATATACAGTACATAAAGAAATATTACATCTGAGTCACTGTCATCTGACTTTTTTTCATCTTCAGGATCAGATCCAAGGAAAAATTTTAGAGCTGCAACCATCACCTGGAAAACAAAATTGTACATATATTAATATGCTTATTTTACTTATGTGTGGGGTGCATGCAAGTGGGAAAGAATAACAGATCTGTCCATCACCTTCAGTATTTCTTATACACATACCATTTTTAATTCTTTATTCTGATAGCAATTTGAGTTATAAACCTTGAAAATACGCCCTCATATCTGCAAGTTTCTCAGATTGTGCTAAAATTAACAAAATTATCCAATTTAATATTATGTGCTTGCAACTCTTATACTACTAATGTAAAGCTACACATTTCTGAAGTTTTCTGGATTTATTTGTAATCAAATTTTGTGGCTTATTGTTCAGGATGTGCTGGCATGCTTTACTGAAAATTTGTCAAGTACATCCTAATATCCTTTCACCCCTCAAGGAATGCCAAATATTATATACTCATTTTATTTCTATGTACATTAGTCTTTCAGCTCCAAATTCTTGGTGTAAAATTGGTTTCAGCTTATTTTAATGTTATATGTGCTTTTCTCATGAAATTCCTGTGACAGATCCAAGTGAGAAGTATATTTCACAGTGACTACAATGGGAAAGAAATTTCCAGTCTGGGATGCAGACTGTAAGGATCAAATTAAGAAGGTAGAAATGTACTTCCCAGTAACATCAAAAGGGTTAACTTAATTTGAATGTTATACAACCTGCACAAACTGAAACATATTGTGACATNTCTGAAGTTTTCTGGATTTATTTGTAATCAAATTTTGTGGCTTATTGTTCAGGATGTGCTGGCATGCTTTACTGAAAATTTGTCAAGTACATCCTAATATCCTTTCACCCCTCAAGGAATGCCAAATATTATATACTCATTTTATTTCTATGTACATTAGTCTTTCAGCTCCAAATTCTTGGTGTAAAATTGGTTTCAGCTTATTTTAATGTTATATGTGCTTTTCTCATGAAATTCCTGTGACAGATCCAAGTGAGAAGTATATTTCACAGTGACTACAATGGGAAAGAAATTTCCAGTCTGGGATGCAGACTGTAAGGATCAAATTAAGAAGGTAGAAATGTACTTCCCAGTAACATCAAAAGGGTTAACTTAATTTGAATGTTATACAACCTGCACAAACTGAAACATATAAACAGTATGATATGCAAATACTGTATCTGAATCATTGTCATCATAGTTCTCATCTCCATAGTCCTATCCAAAGGAAGAAAGCAATCATCAACATTCAGGAGATAAAATACTTCTCCCCAGTCTTGGGCACTAGAAATTTTGTGAGGTCGCTAATAATACAAACATAATAGTGTTAGACATTCCATATAGATACGACCTAGGAAAGAATTCCATTGTGAATAAGGAAATTGAGACTTTTAATCTAAAATTAAGGAAGGTTACAAAACATTACAATCATGTGACAATAATAGAGCTTAGTTTAAATAGAGAGGCATTCATACAACATGGTCTACATCTAAATAGGTTAGGAAAGAGACTAACTGCTAAACAAATAGCAATGGAAATCTACGGATTATAGAGAGAAAAGTAGATAGTTCAATTAGTTTGGAATGGAAATCAGTGATAAAGGTGATCTTAGAGACAATAATTCCTGCATCTTCAGGTTTCGATAATTTGGTAGAGCAACAAAATCATTCTACTAATAGCAAAGAAATGTATTCTGTGCATGAGGATATACAGGTTCTGAGATACTCCACAAGATCAAAAAAGTTGCCTGTGACTAGGAATGGTGATTTTTTATGGGGGATTTAAGTCTGAATTCAGTTAACAAAAATTGTGATAGTAATCCTTCTAGTCGATTAAATAATATTCATGGTATTCTAAGAGAAGTTCATTATATTAATAAATCATATTCTATAAACAGTAAATTAGTCGGTAATAAGAGCGATGACTCACAGAATGTATTTAGGATTCTCCATCAAAATATTAGGGGTATGAATGGTAAAGCTGACGAGCTCATGATTCCTTTATATAATCACCTTCAAAATATAATTTGTTTGACCGAGCATCATTTGATCGATTATGAAACTGATGCTGTACATATTTCAAATTATCAACTGGGTGATAAATTTTGCAGAAAAAATTTGAAAAATGGTGGTGTATGTATATATATATACAAGAAGAACTAAAATTTTCTACCATAAATTTACAAAAATACTATAAGGAACAAGATTTGGAAATTGCGGCTATTCAAATAAAAATAAATAAGGATAAGATAATTATATTCAGCATATACAGAGCTCCATCGGGTAATTTTGATTATTTTCTTAATAAACTAGACGTTATACTTAATTCCTTCTACAGACATAATTTGATATTTTTAATAAGTGGTGATATTAATATTAATTATATGGAAACTAGTAGCAAGAAAACCCAATTAGATGACATGTTAAACACCTATAACCTACTAGATACTGTATGCTTTCCTACAAGAATTGTTAATAACTACGCTACCTTAATTGACAATATATTTATTGATAATAGAAGAAGTTATACCATAAATTCATTTATAAATGGATCGTTGGATCACGATGCCCAGCTTATAATACTTAATAATGTCCCTGTACTAAACATAAACCTGATACTATGTATACTAGAAATATTAATAACAAAACTATAGCGGAATTTCAATATCTGTTAAGCTTGGAACTTTGGGATGATATATTCAGTAATAATAATGTTAATGTTATGTTTAATAATTTTCACAATACATATTTAAGATGTCTTTATGCTTCATTCCCAAAAAAGCGAATTAGACACAACAACAAAAACCATAATAAATGGATCACTAATGGGATAAGAATCTCATGTAACAAAAAGAGAGAACTTTATTTATTAAGTAGTTATAGTAATGATCTACATTTTAAATTATATTTTAAACAGTACAGTAAAATACTCAAAAGTAATTTTAGCAGCAAAAAACTACACTATAACAAAATCACTGCTAATTCTAACAATAAAATAAGAAGTACTTGGAAAATAATAAATGAAGTAAAAGGAAAAATAAAGCGAGACATAGGTATTCATTCCATTGTGAAAGACAATAAAGTAATAAAAGAATCAGAATAAAACTGCTGATGCTTTTAACAATTATTTTTTATCTATAGCTGATTCTGTTATATCAGATGTTAATAGACATACAAGTACATGTATAAATAATCCAACTACGTACTTATTTGGCAGATGTTTTTAATAGAACTTTCACAAAAATGAGCTGGCAATATGCCTCTGCCTCACAGAATTTTGTTGGATAAACTGGAATTCTATGGAATAGAAGGTATATTTAAAACGCTAATTAAATCTTATCTAACTGGTAGATATCAGAGAGTGGTTTTGGGTCATATAATTGATAGGAACAATACATCTAAGTGGGAAATAGTTAAATGTGGAGTTCCACGTGGCTCGATTCTCGGCCCCCTGCTTTTTTTATTTTATATAAATGATTTACCTAAAATAATAAATAAGGATAATAACATGGTTCTATAAGCTGATGACACCAGTATTATAATTACTGATACTAATAATGTAAACTTAGAAAGAAATCTTACCCAAACTTCTGAAGATATAAACACTTGGTTTAATGTTAATTTACTTACCTTAAATTTCAATAAAACTCAATATTTAGAGTTTCAGTCCATGAATTGCAACACATTGACACAAATTAATTATGATCAGGAAAGTATCTCCAGTGTAACAGAAACTAAGTTCCTTGGTTTGATTACTGATGATGTATTATCTTGGAAACAGCATATTGACCTAGTGATCAGTAGATTATTCTCTGTGTGCTATGCATTGTGAAATATAAAACATATTGTATCATTTGCAATGTTAAGGCCAATCTACTTTGCTTATGTACGCTCCATCATGAGTTATGGCATAATATTTTGGGGTGGCTCCTCACATGCTAGGAAAGTGTTCATCTTGCAAAAGAAAATTATTAGAATCATAATGAACACTAAACCTAGAGAGTCTTGCAGGGATATTTTCAAGAAATTGGAAATTATGATGTCATATTCTCAGTATATATACTCACTACTTTTATATATAATTAATAATAAACATTTATTTAACTTTAATAACGAGATTCATGAATATACAAGTACATCCCAAGGTAATTTACATGTACCTAGTGTGAATACTTCAAAATTTAATAAAGTAGCCTATATAACAGGTATTAAAGTGTTCAATCATCTTCCACGATCAATACAGATTTTGATCAATGATGAGAAAAGCTTTAAATTTACATTAAAGAGGTTTTTATGTCATCATTCTTTTTACCCTATAAACAAATACTTTCAATATAAAGAAGACAAAGGTTTTTAATCCAGATATTCTCTTGAATAGTTTGTTAGGTTGATTTTACACATGATGTATTACCCACTTATTAGTCGCTTGGCATTTAAAGGTATAAATTTTATGGTAGTATGGTATTGTAATACACCATCTGTTTTAAATAACATATGACTGTATACAATTAAGATGGTCATGAATGGTTTACTCACAGCTCATTTCCTTTTATCCTGTACAGTAATATGTTAACAAATAGCTTTTAAATTTTAAGGTTCTTGCTATGAAATGACTGACTGTATATACTGAATTTTTATTGTATATTCTAATTTTTAAATCCTGATCAAATGTACTATATTTGGACTGTTGAATTAAGTATTTGTAGTTATGTGATCGAAATAATTGCATCAAACTTCTATATTATGAATAGGTCTTTTGTATTGATTTATGGTGTGAAAATGATAATCATATATCTGCACAAATTTGATCATATTTGAATATTTTATGCACAAATCTTGTATTGTGACTGTATTGCATGTTGATGGGTTCATTGTTTTTATGTATGTGTTTATGTATTTTGACATGTTCTATATCCTATGGCATTCATTCATCAGTAATCTGTCAAGACGACAGGTCCACAGTCTCTTCCAAAACACTTCCTCCACTTGATGCGATCTAGAGCTTTCTCCTTCAAATGAAAATATCTTCTGTCCCCAAGGTCATCCAGCATCTTCTTACGTCTTCTTCCTTGTCTTCTTGTCACTTCTATCCGCCCCTCCATCTTTCCTTCAATAACTTCTTTTAGAAGGCAGTTACCGCGTAAGATATGACCAATCCAATTAGCCTTCCGTTTTCTTATTTCATGTAGGATATTCCTCTGCTCACTGACTCTAAATAACACTTCTTCATTTCTCACATAATCGGTCCAACTGATCTTCTCCATCCTTCTCCAACAACACATTTCGAAGCTTTCCAGGTGTTTCTGATCTACTGCCCTAAGTGTCCAAGTTTCAGCCCCATACAAAGCAATGCTCCAAATGTAGCATTTCACTAGTTTCTTTCTCTAATTTAAGTCCATGGCATGTGTGACCTGAAAAGGATCTATGGAATTTAAAATAAAGTGAAAGTGAAAGTAGTTCTTCATTTTTCTGAACTATAGTGAAACTCTCATTTAAGATTTCTTCTGGGGACTGCAGATTTCAATAAAATGTACTTACAGAGATATTGGGTTTTCGGTCTTTATCCAATAACTAAGAAAAACATGACGTTTCGGAAACTGGATCTGTTTCCGTCCTCAGGTGAGGGGAAAACACCTATTCTATTGGGTGATTGAGGCTAGCTATTTCTAAGGGATCCAACAGAATAGGTGTTTTTCCTTCATCTGAGGACGGAAACAGACCCAGTTTCCGAAACGTCGTGTTTTTCTTAGTTATCTTAAAAAAACCAGGACGATGGATAAAGTCCGAAAACCCAATATCTCTGTGTGTTATACACCATCGTCAGAATCTTATAGTAATAAAATGTACTTAACTGAAGGAAATCTGAAATGGATGATATACAGCACTTAAATTATTGACTTGGGGTCAGTGAAACTGAATGTTAAATGAGAAAAACCTTAGACTGAGGAACATGAAATAGGGTTTACACTGCACTTCATCATATGTACTTTGCTCTTTATAATTTACTATTTTTTGGTTGAATGGGTTTAAATAACCCCAGTGATTTCCATATTACCTTCAATGGACTGTTATCACTAGAGGAATTTTCGTTCTTCGTCATTTAGTTGCTTCCATGCGTTATTTTATTTACAATTCAATGCCAAAGTGTCAAGTGTTACAGCTCATGAAGGAATTAGTACAAGTACAATCTACAGAAGTTCTGTTAAACTACATAAACAAGCTCCCAAATATTGCATATCAAAAACTTTATAAAAGAACATGTATTTTATGCTTGTTTTATGGCTTGTACTTGTTTAGAATGGCTGAAAAGAGCACATAAAATGTGAAAGAGTAAGCACTTACAACAGAAACATCCAAATAACCAAACAGCTAACAATTTTTTTATTCCTGCTCCCAATCCCATCCTTCCTTACCCAAAAATTTAAATTAAATTTGATTAAGATTATACATTGGAGTTGATGGTCATTTCAGTCCAACCATATATTCAGTGAACTGGCAGACATCTTCCCTGTCTTCATGTTACTGAAATTAATTTACATCCTCCATTGTTGAGAGATTAATATTTTTGAGGTGTCCTCATAAAAATAAGTATCTTTGTTCATTAACTGTCACACGTATCATTCATAAGATATAGTGAATAATGAAAGGGTAGTGGACAGATAATCATCTTCATGCTTTCAGAAAGGATGTGTAGTTTATGATTAGTGTCTGTTATTTCCTTTTAATTACTTCTGTCAGTGGCATGTGAATGCATCATCATTGCTCAAAAATAGATAACTGTACCTTCCTTAATATCCTAAATTGTTTTGTTAAGAGATATCAGTTTCATTTCACAAAACAAATATTCTTACTTACCTTCGTAAATTTTGAAAAACAAGCAGTGGCAATAACATTCACAGTTTTAGCATCGTTCCAAACATTCTTTTTGTAGAGCTCAATCATTATGGCCTGGAAAACATAAAAAGAAAATAATCACTAGAGCAACTTAAACTAGATCTCATTGGACATTTCTATTCCCCTAGTGGCTAATGGAAATATCATTATATTTCAATCACGATTAAGAGGCTAAAATTAATATTTTATTATTGCAAATTAATCATTACACATTCATTATAAATTCTATTGAAAAAATTAATAAATGCATTTGCAAATATTACATATATAAACAGACCTAACATTAAAATTCAATGCTTAAATTTTCTTAAAAACAACAATGATATTTTTTCATCACATACAAGACTCAGTGAACAGTATACATACAAGCGACATCTTTGCTGCCTTGGAGTTGCTGTCCTTCAGCATACTGAACATGAAATTCTGCAATGTCTAGAAAGAAGAACAATTCACATTATCATCTAGTATAACAAGTTTAAAAAGTATCATCAGTAAAGTATGTAGATGTATTAACACATTTACACAATAGCCATGAAGGGGTACATCCACAGCCTTCTGAACAACAATGGACAGTCCACTGGATTGCAAGTGAAACATTATTCTGACTGGTTTAGTGAACCTGAACTGAATCTTTAAGCAGTAAAAGTTCATTCATCCACATAATGTGCCTTCCCCCCACACCAAAACCAAAATTTTAAGTGAGAATGCATATCTGTATGCGTGGTCAGACAATAAAGTTCGTGAACTCATCGCAGTAATAGTGCTACATGCCACACTGCTGAATATCACTGTTCTGCTTCAAAGTACTCCCCTTGGGAAGCTATGCATCAATGCCAGCGCCTAGTCCACCCCTGAAAACAATTTTGGAACTGGTTTTGTGAAATGGCCTTCAGAGCTGCTGTCGTATTACTCATAATGTCATCAATGTCATCAAAATTCCTCCCTTTCAATATATCCTTTAGCTTCGGGAACAGAAAAAACTCATTGGGGGATAGATTTGGTGAAAAGGGAGGGTGTTCCAGCAAAGTTATTTGTTTACTAGCTAAAAACTCCCTCACAGACAGTGTTGTGTGAGCAGGAGGATTGTTGTGATGCAAGATCCATGAGTTATTGGCAAAAAGTTGGGGTCATTTCCGCCTAACATTTTCATGCAGCCTTTTCAGTACTTCCAAATTGTAGACTTGATAGACTGTTTGTCCAGTTGATAGAAACTCATAATGAACAATCCCTCTAATATAAAAAAAATTAGCAACATTGTTTTGACTCTTGATTTGGACTGACGGAACTTTTTGGCTGTGGAAAATTGGAAATCTTCCATTGTGCAATTTGCTGCTTCATTTCAAGGCCGTATTGGTAAACCCATGTTTCATCATCTGTGATGACATGGCCAAAAATGTCATCTTACCTCTCCAAAAGATCTGGGCAAATTTCAACTCTTCTTTGCTATTGTTCTTCAGTGATCTCCTTTGGGACCATTTTTGCACACATCTTCCTCATGTCAAGGTCTTCAGTTAAGATTTTCCTAACTGTTTCTCTGTTGATGTTTGCTTGCTCTGTCATGCTCCTGACAGTCAGGTGACGATTTTCAGGCATAAGTTGGCTAACTTTTTCAATGTTTTCTTCAGTTCTGCTTCATGCTGGCCGTTTTGATCTCTCTGTCAGTGACACTTTCTCTTCCCTTAGAAAAACGTGTCACCCACTTGTAAACTGCTGTTTTCTTCATAGCATTATCCCTGAAAAGTTGCACTAACATCTCTCTGATTTCGCTTCCACTCTTGCCAAGTTTAACAAGAAATTTATTGTTCTCCCCCCCCTCCGACACATTTCCTATACTGGCACTGGCTCTGGCCTGCTACCTGCTCACCATCCCTACAGACCCTTTCCCTCCCTTCTCCTCTCTATTGATTTCCCATGTGGCCCACTCTCCCTCCATTCCTATCTTTATATAGCTGCTGGGTGCTTTCGACTGGTGGCTCAATCTGCAGCCACTTGCTCATGATGGTTCCTTGCTTGCAGATTTATCTACCCTGAAGATGGAGGCGATATGTTCCTCCGAAACATCAGTTCACACAAGATCAACACGGCGCCACATCACAGAAGACTGAATTCTTCAATTTAATGTTCATTCGTTGCTCTAATTCAAGGTCCGACATTCTCACAATGGCATACCAAAACACACTCAGACAACAATAGATGCCACTCACAAAAGAGACTGGCACAGATCAACAATAACACAGCTGTGAAACGCTGATATGCCAATGTCAAGGAACCATACTGAGCTTTCTGTCCATTGCTGTCACAAGTAAACTGCGGTGAGTTCGTGAACTTTATTGTCATACCTCAGATGGATACTCCCTGTGAAAGTTACATGTATGTATACAGGAAATTAATGTACTTGAAATTCAAGTTTTGAAACACAATGTTCATACTGAACAAACTGCAGAAAGCACTTCCTACTGGTCATGATGAATAGGTATGTATTCTTTGGAAAAATCAGGCCAAAAATGTACTTCCAAGTGGATAAAAAGATATTTTCCCTGAAAATATAAACTGAATTCAAGTTGATTAAAACTGTAAACTAAATCAACCTCTGAACTGCAACATTCTGATATTATATCCCTGCAATGAACCAGTATTTACTACGCAACGGCTGTCCTCTTCAGTCATCATGTCAGAATATTATCCTCCCACCTATGCCTAGGTCTTCTGGGTGGTCTTTTTCTTTCCAGTTTTCCTACCAATATTCTGTACATATTTCTCTACTCTCCCATGCATAGTGCATGCTCTGCACATCCCATCCTTAGTAACTGAGACCATCCTAATAATATTTGGTGAGGGAAAAAAACTACAAAGCTCTTTCACTATGCACTTTTCTCCAGCCTCCTGTTATACTTCCTCACTCTTTGGTTCAGACATTCTCCTTAGCAACTTGTTCTCAAATAACCTCAATGCCTGTCCTTCCCTTAATGTAAGAGATCAACTTTCACACCCACAAAAAACAACAGGAAGAATTACAGTTTTGTTTGTTTTAATAATATTTGTTTTTAGGTAGTAGATGGGAAGGCAAAAAGATTCTGAAATGAATGGTAACAAGCATCTCCCCCCCCAGATTTCATCTGCTCCTAATTTCTTCTTGTATTACATTTTGATTTGTTAGTATTGATCATAAATAATCAAACACTGCCACATTTTCAAAAGAGCTATCAGTTGTCTTATACGAGTACTATGGTTTTGTCCAGTATTTTTGTGACAAGACATGATCACATGGTCAGGTTTCATTATATTCACTTCTAGTCTAATTCCCATACTAATTCTACTCTGACATCATTAGGGGAGTTAAACATCAGTAACACAAACTGAAGCCAATTACATTATCGGGACCATATGCATGATGTTCTATGTATCATACTTCCATATGATTTCCCAGCCAAAATTTTATAAATATATCTCATTTCTCTCATTTGGGTAGCTCAGCTTGGTCTTTTTCACTTAATTTTCTTGATATGATATGTATTATTTTCTATTCCTCAATTTGTTCATCTCTCCTAAGTTTCCATATTAATTTCAGTGACATACTGAATCATTTGTCTGTCTTCATTTGACTTTCTATTTGTTCAAATTAATGATACAGTATTACCATGTTCAGACGGGCATTCTTGTGCTTGGCATTCATGTTTTTAATATCGGTGATGATATGTGTTTCCAAGAACTTGCGTAATGCCTTGTCCTGGCATCGAAGTAAATGAAAGAAGAGTGACAACAAGTCTGTTGGTGTCAACAGATTTTTGTTACGCAGCAGTATCAAGGCTCGACAGAGAGTCTGCAACAGAGGGGAAAAGGGGAACATTACTGTTTTGGATGTGAAGCTTCATGAATAATTCAAGATCTAAAACAAAAAATTCTTATTACAAACTCCATGAAGTAGGACACACTAGGAAAATCAACAATCTCCACATCAAACAATCAAGATCACAGGATTCACTATCGACTTAACTTTCTCATAAGAGTTCCTCATTTACAAAATTGTTCTGTGAGCTGGTAAATTTCACATCAAGAGTAATATCCAGCTATATAAAAACCCTGTTTTAATTCTTAGCTCCCTCACTGAACTTGAACTTCTCCCCTGTTCTCTCTTTCATGTTACCATATTTTCATGTGGTAACTTCAAAAATACCACAAGAATATACATTTGAAACATCTGAATGTTTTAAACTGGTGTAGCATGCTTCAAGTTATTTCATATTTTCTCACTTACTCTAGTCATTAAGCTGATCCTTTCACAAAATTAAAGCATGTACAAGTCTGGATTATGTATATCCCAGCAACCTGTTGTTGCAGCCTTTAGAATATTACATTTACTTAAGTTTTTAAGTATTTTTTGCTGTAATTTTCAGTGTTGTGCAGTGAAAATCTCATCTTTATATGATGATCTTAACTGTACACAACTTTAAAAAGAAAACTGTAGTTCATTAAAACCATGCTTCATTATAGCCAAAAATTCTGATTTTTGGAAACCCTAGCATATCTATGAAAGCGAATCACATGGTGCAAGTTTCATTATCCTGGCATTACTACTTTTGCAGCTGAATCAATGAAACTGCAGGTAAGATGAGAAGGAAGGAAAAAGGGAAGACAAAGAGAAGGAAGGAGAAAAAGAAATTAGGGGACAAGAAACAGTGAAACCAAAGGGGAAAAAGACAGGGACAGAAAAGTGAAAGGAAGAAAAAAGAGAGAGAGTGTGTGTATGTGTGCATGCGCATGTGTGCAAATTCCCATTTCAGAGACATGGAAAATAATGAACTATCAGTTTATGCAGTTACAACATCTAATAATTTTAAGTTTCAATGCGTGGAGTAAGCACATCAAATGACTGAAACAAAACATGAGAGAACTTACCATACGCATTGCACTGTCCAATATGGAGAAATGGGTTTGTAAGATATCAACCAACTCCTGAGGATAGTTTGACAAAACATCTGGGTAGCAATGAGATACCTGAAAACAAGCATTATATGGGGGCCCATACACGTACAAGTATGACTCGCGAGTCCGACTCGGCTCGGGTTTCCATGAGCTAAATTCGTTCATGTGTGGCTCGCCACACTCATATGTGTGTGGTGAAATTAATTAGACCCGGGCTCCTCACTGAGCCAGACTCGCAAGCCAGACTCATATGTGTATGGGTCACCTAACACTTCTGGATCATGAATGCACGACATGTTTTATATAACTTAGGAAGACAGCATAGCAAATGCAAGAGTGAGGATAAATTGGTTTAATTAATTTTGTTTGGGCTTGTTTACAGACATAAGGATCTCTCTAAGCAATTAAATTGCATTATGGAACCAATGGTTCATTAGCACAATCTAAAACTCTTATTTTAAATCTGTTCATGATCCTAATACACTTGAATGGTGTTAACGGGATTATTGATCTACTTCATGTGATATCAGTTGTTAAGGTTAGATATGGCAGGTTCAAAACAATTTTAAACTACTAATCATATCGCTGTACAACTGTTCATCTTATTCATTTTCCTAGAGTAGTGGGGGGGGGATCAAACAAGGTGAAAGGCATTTTGCTATATTAAAACCGTCTTGTATTACAAGAATAAATCTTATATTTGGAATATACTGTGCTCCTGGTGAATGTTAACAATTTCTATGACAATTATATGCAGAATTACAAGCTATCACTGTTACTTTTTTCCATTTTCAGCACTACCACTCTTGATATTATTTTAAAATCTCTGCAGGGATGTAATGATAATAAATTAATGCACATTATAATAATACTTACAATCTCATACACCAAAGTATTAACTGAGTGGTGTACTGACAAAAAGTACTTCTGGAAATTAAATTAGGGGTCGTCTTTACCATGCATTATGCCAGTTAGTTATTTTTTTAATTGCAGAACTGAAACTCAAAGGGTAGTTTTGTCACTCTGGTTTATATATTGTACAGTCTGAGTTCAAGGAAAAGTGTAAAACTACAATCTGAACAGAAAACTCAATTTCACATTCTCTCTGTTTACGCATTCTGTCATAAATACTCCTCTCAAACTTCTGTCTATGAATCACACTTCCTAACTCCATGGAGAAGAATTCTTATTGATAACTCAATAGTCACTTAGCTGTTCTGGACATTATCTGATACTTTTGCAACATGAAGATTCAGTACCAGATTTAAAAGAGCCTACCACTGCAGCATGTCCTGAGTTAGATGAATCCAGTCTACAGTCATGTACAGTCCTACACCTTATTTCCATATGATCCATCTTAGGACTATCCTCCTATATATGCACATGTATCTGAAGTGGACTCATCCCCTCACATTTTCAAACTAGGATTTTGCTTGTATATTTCATTTTCCCCATGTATTCTGCATGTCCTCATCACTTTACTCTCTTTGATTTACAAAGTTTAACAATACTTCGTGAAGAAAACAAACTATGAAGCTCCCAATTAAGTAATTTTCTCCATCCTTCCATTACATCCTCATTCTAGGTCCACAATTCTCCTCAGCACCCTTTTTCCTAGCAGATTATTTTAAATTGTGACATATTTTCCTATTTCTTCTATTCAATTTTTTTGCCTCTGTATATGTTATTCTTCTATGATTAGAGACCATATTTCACATGCATGTAAAATAAAAGGTAACATTATATTATGTTTCACAGCAAACTTCCAATACCATGATGGAACTGCTCTCTGAGTTTCAGTTCCATACCTGAAAGCCAAACTTGTTGGTACAAACAGAGCCCCCTGGTTTCATCTCCAGAAATATTTGGGTAAATAATCCTCCTATATTTTGAATATGCAAGGCATTGACTGAATACAAGAATTCTTACCTGAGCTATGAACATGACCAAATCATCAAGGCTTTTGTTGAACTCACTAGGATGGAGGCGAAATACATCCAGCATGCATTGGTAATGACGGTACTGCAATAAGAACTATCCAACAAGAACAAATTAAATTCAATATTAACCTTCCATATGCTGACCTATTTGGGAATACAGGATCTTTGATACTACAGTTACAATGATAACATTAATAATACCTTCAGGCCATAATTCATTCAATTCAATTCAATTCAATTCAATTCAATTTTATTTCATCCATGGATCATTATACATGATATGGGACAAGTCAAAGATTAATATTAATACTAATACTAAATAATAATAAGTATATAATAATACAGAAATAATATGACAATATAATAATACATGATAATAATAATAATATAGCAATACAGATATAATAATATGACAATATAATATTGATTGATTGATTGATCCACCTCGTCACTGCAGATCACTGTACATGATACATGACAAGTCAAGCCAATTCTGAACATTAACAATCCGATACATAAGCAGATTAAAATTACAATAGTTACAATTCCACTGCTGATTACAATCTAGAACCGGCTAGATACTCCCACTTGTGGAGTGTTATTGCTGATGGCCTATTTTGGATCTAAGTAGATCAGAAGTTATGTCCCAGCATATATATAGTGTATAGTTGAAACCCAATTATACTTTTAAGAGTTCTATCTTCAGGAATATAATACTGTGTCAGCTGTTGAAAGTCAACTGATGTTCCAGAGGAACATGCCGCCTCCACCTTTAGGGTCAGAGAATTAGCCAAGCAGGAAACCAGCATAAAGCTGGCAGCAAGCAGCAACATGTTCCTCTTTCACCAGCAAGAAACCTGAGAAATTTGTATAAAGTGATGTTATAATTCATAAATATCATGATGTATCTTGTATAAGACTGATGTTCAGACTATGGTAGTGTAAAGCATGAATACCATAAATTTTGTTTTTCGTGATGTTATGAATTCTTTAACACCATGATGCATCTTGTATATAAAAGGATAAAATTCATTGAAAGCTGGCACTCATTAACAAGAAAATTCAGACATGGCAGTGCATTAAAAAAGGGTAAATCTGCCCATAACACTATTTCTATGTATTAATGTTAAGTGTGGACATGCATGATTAGACTTGATAAAGTTACGAGTTTACTTAAGAAAGTTGTGTACACCTTTAAAATACAGTGACAAATTACCTAGAGTTGGATGAAGTTCTTTGTTTGTGCTAGTAACTGTAAATACACGCCAAATTCTCTCGACAGAATTCATAGGGTTTAATACAGGGTAAAAACAAAACTCTTGTAAAGGTGTTCAACTGTCCACAAAGCAGAGAGTAGAAAGGTAGACTTTTGGAGTGTGATACTGCGGATTTGTGCCAACCTAGTCAATGGAGGCAGTTCTTAGTTCATCTAAAATGCTGGTACCTATACGGTAAATTATGCAGTGTAGCATCCCACAAGACTATGCTGTTAATGGGACTGAATTCTTGGGCTCCAAATAAGGTGGGGAATTTCTTGACTACCTCAGCGATCATCAGTTATTGCCCCAAGAAGTCAATTCAGTTAACATGCTAGGGAGCTGGAGCAGGCTAAAAATTTTATGTTAATGTTAAAACTTGAGCTTAACTTCACATATGGCTGTAAAAGATCACGGTACAGTGAAGTTGTTGTGAATGCCAAATATAAGGTTTGAATAGCGGAAGTATGAAACTGGAATTTCTACCTGACGACCTCAAAGTGCAGGGCAAAGGAAAATGCAAATTCCCCATTCAATATTATATATGTTCTGTGGCACGCACGCGCACGCATAAATGCGATTAAAAAACATGCATAACATCAAGTTGTGTAATATAACTCAAGTTTTATACTAATACTGTTTAGGTGTCAAGCATCGCACTCACTTCGTCTTTGTATGAAGCAGGATCTCGCTTAATCAGATTCTGAAGCTGAGGCAAGTTATCTGGAAGTTGGTTGTTGTGACGAGCCATTATTAATATATGATTATAATAATTATTTTACACTATTGTCTATACAATGGAAAACCACATGCAGAGTTCAATGTTCACGTGTTACAAGAGGACCGTACCTAACCTCAAATATGGCAAGAAACAAGTTTCTGCACATTGATTATACATACGTCATACACTAACCACACGCGAATTTACTGCTGCAACCACCAAATTGTTTTGTATTTATGTGTAAGAGGTCTCTGTTTCCGAAGTCTGATTTCGAGTGATAAAAGTTGTCCACGTGTTTAATTAAGCACCATGCCATGAAGACGTATGGGGAAGTGGAGGTATACCTCCATGACCCTTGACCTCGGCACTAGATGGAGGTGAGTGGTTAGCTTCACACCCCGGCCGCTTTACCCCCAAGGGAAAGAGCTCAGGTGTGTATTAGATAGTGGCTGGTTTGGCCCCAGAGTAAATATGGATGCTGTGAGAAAGACAACAATTACTTGCCCCTGCCAAGGATTAAATCCTGGGCGTTAAGCTTGTAGCCTATTTCTATACCAACTAGTTTCTTTATTTGCTATTTACTTGATGACACTGTCAGCAATTTTGTCTATACACAAGTATATGTGCTTTGGCAAAGAACAGGGCAGGCAACATCTCCTCATAGATTTTGGGGAAAATCACGATTGTAGCAAAGAAGGAGATGTACCAAATACTAATATTAAAAATTTAAAGGTTAAAAAAGCATATTCTTCTATGATATTCTGATCAGTAAAATGGCCTTAAACAACTTGTCTGTTTGCCACCCCTTAAAAAGTCTTAGAGTTGCCTTTGATTATATATCATCAAATAACTGGATAATAGCAAATAATTTGGAAAGGATGTGAAAGAAAGCAATCATGGTCTAATTTAAGGACATGTACCAGTGTGTTCTTTGACAGACTGAGGATAAGTACCTTGAAATAGACCTCTAATCAACCATTTATGATCACCTTTCCATTTCTTGTCACTTTGTATCCTCTGCAGTGGAGTGTAGTGAAACTGCATAAAGATCACTCTCTAGACATTTGCAAAGTGACAATGAAGGGTCTGATAAATTTTACAAGCCTTTTAGAGAAGCTATGGGCTGGATGACAGAAGTTTGATTCACAGCAGAAGCAGAAATTTTTCTCTTCTCCATCACATCCAGACTGACTTTGTCACCCACTCAGATCCTATCTAGCAGATACCTACGGCTCCTTTCTCAGGGTGTGAATCTTTCCATTCACGTCCAACTAATGCCAAAGTTGAAGGTCTCATGGTTTCCCTCATTCCCTCCAGGAACTGTTTTGACAGATAGGCCACAACTGCATCAGCCCATATTCTTCTTGCTTCATCATCCACAGTGTAAACGAAATATAAATGTATGAATTAAATTAATTTAAATCTTTTAAAGCATTAGACATAAAACATGTGACCAGTTAATTAATCTACAAAATTATTTTATTTAAATTTTATATTGAATATTAATTTTCCAAATGCACCAGGAATGAGTTTTGATGTTTTCAATTCATGGATCATTAGTATCTTTTTAAACTCCTAGACAGTTCATTACAAAAGTGAATACTAACATTCTCAACATTGAATTTTACCAGATGTTATGCAGTAATAGGAAATCATGCATCTGATAGAAAGATCTGTTCATTGCTGAACACGTAAGGCAGCAGATGTAATTTGCCTGTGAATTAATCTTAAAAGCCCCAAAACACAGTTCACTAATTCACCAGATGTCCTGCATTTTGTCTGTTACTATGGGAATTTGGAATGTTTTATCAGACATTTAATTACTAATTATATAACTAATTTGTTTGAGGAAAAATATTTGGTTAAATACTTCCATGAATATGTTGATTTTGAAGTCTGTATTTATTTGCCAATGATCTGTTGATTCAGTATAACCAAATTCATGTGTAGATTATTTAATGACAATTGACTGGAACAAGCAAGAGACCACAGCCTATTCTGCTTTGTCCATGATACTTATGGTGTGAACATGAACACATGCCAAGCAGATAGTGATAAAATGTTCATCTCTTATTTATTAGTGGCTGTACATGTTCCTCTGAAGTACAAACCATGTGATGTCTCTGATTCCTCCAGCATAAAAACAGTTGGTCAGTGAATCTACAGAAGTACATGATCAGTGATAAATTTTAAGTGTCTTAATATCCTTAGGATATAACTGATGGTAAGTTCCGCATGTTTTATGAGCACCTTTATTTGATGGTGATGCTCCAGACTTTTATTTGAGACATTTCTGATTAAGGCAATTCTGACTGAGGTTTTTCATGGGTTTCCTCAGTTTGCCAAGAAGAACACATAGCCTTCAAGAAGGCCACAGCTGTCTCCTTCCAAATTCTTAAGTACATGCCAGGCACAATCATATTTTCATCTCATCCACTGTTGTATAATGTATTAAGTGCAAGAGGAATGTGAGAACTCTTCCTTTAGGGTAAATATGACCAGCAAGTGAAATTATTCACACACTTCCATCTAGAGCTGAAATTAAAAACATGTTTGTGAGACTTTATTTCCATGGCACTGTCATACCATGATTCCATATTATCGTTTGTTTTATCCAAGCATGAGTAACAAATGTGACCATGGAGAAAATATTGAAAATGCAAGAAACTAAGATAGACAGGAATCAAAGGTGATTTCTTTCATTATATTATCTTCAAGAACATTACACTTGTGTTCACAGGGTGTTACCACAGAATATCATAAGAATTTTTATTGTTTCCTTACATTTCTCCACTATACAATATGCCTTCAAATATGGTTAAGAATATTATAAACTCAGTTTCACAAAATTTACAATCTTTCATTCTGTTATACATATGTCAAAAATTAGAGTTTGGATGTTCTCTATGAGTTTAAAAATGAATAAACACTAGAAATTACAGAATTAGTTTCATTCAAATTTGGTATCATATTCAGGAGATGTGGACTAGATCATTACATTCTTACTGTTACAGATATTTTTGAGGGCAGTAAGAACTCTTTAAGATATAACAAATATTACTCACTTCTACAACTTTCATTCAGCCTTCATTGAGTCATCTCACTTTTAAATATATTTTACACCTTCATGCAAAGAGTATTAATAGACCATTAAAGAGAAAGATTAAATTCACCCAACAAATTTTAAGGTTTACCCCTTGCACATTTCATTCAAAATTGACAAAACCTCTGGGAGATTATAAATGTGGACACATAGGCAGACCCCAACATCTGAACTGCATGTTGGTCCAAGCGATGATACAATAAACAGAAAAGTATTATGAAGATCTGAAGTTATAATTTAAGGTATAAAATCAGTCAAATTGAAAACAAAATTTGTTCTTGTTTCTGAAAGATATGGTTTAGTGTTTTCTGGCTTTAATTCCTTGTCTTCCACCTCCTCTTTCTCAACAGCATGATTTATCCAAACAAGACATTTTCCATGAACTGACAGATTCCACTCTGCTGTCAGTACTAATTTGTATACTAAAATGGGAAATTTTCAGTTTTCAAGTTCTCATGTTTGTTACCATTTATGGTATTAGAATCACACTGCCTAACAAATGTAAATTCAGCAGACAGTTCTTTTGTTTGTATCATTTTATGTGAAAACATTTCCAGTTTCATCACAGCCATCATATAAAGTCACTTCATGGTCCTCTGTTTTCTTTCTTTGATCTTATGATTTTCAGAGTTGAAGGGAACAAGATGGCTGGGATTATTTAACTAATATATCATAGTTGGCATTGCCAGCTTTAAAACTGTTAACAAACTGGGCATGGAATTCTGGTTCAATGTAGGTGACTTTTACTGCTTCATCTTCCTTCATTGCTTTTTTCCACTCACTCTGAAAAACAAAGTAACAGATTTTGAAAACCAGCCTGCTCATAAAATGATTCTTCTTCTATTTCACAATGCCTCTCAACAACATACATTATATTTTACAGTGTCAAATGGTAAGACAGTTCTGAATGATAACCTGGAAAACAATGTGCCAGGTCAAAATCATGGTATAATGTATGATTCTATTATAGTGTTGGTTTGGGCATTCAATGAGACATTAATAACATAGTTTTGTATTCCTAACACATTCTTAAATATAGTGTACAAGGTTTGTCCGGAAAGTAATGAAATTAAGTTCGTAAAAAAAAATGTATTCAAGATATCGTTACAAACTTTTAATATTCTTCAAAGTCCTCCCCTTGGGCATCCACACACTTTTGCCAGCGACTTTTCCATGCACGATACACATCCTGGAAGGCATCGACAGGAACATCGTTTAGAGCCTTTGTCACGGCGGTTTGGATCACTTCAGTGGTTCCAAAACGGGTTCCTTTCAGGGTGGTCTTGTTCCTCGGGAACAAAAAGAATTCTGCGATCACTCACGATTGTCACTCGGTTGTTCTTTGGTTGTCAGTCAACAATTTGGGGACCAACCTGGCACACTTTCCGCATGTGCAAATTGTCGGTAACGATGTCATGCACAGTGCTTTTTGGAATATTGAGAGTCTCTGCTATCATCCGAACACTCATTCGATGATCGGTATTTAAAAGATCACAAACACGAGACACAATTTTGTCACTTTTGCTGGTTGACGGCCGTCCAGAGCGGGGGTCATCCTCCACCTCTTCCCGGCCATTTTTAAACAACTTCAACCACCTAGAGATTTGAGAATAGGAGAGAGCAGAGTCCCCGTAGGCTTCCTGAATCATTTGGTGTGTGTTGGCAAGGTTTCTGTTCAGTTTAGCACAGAACTTGATTGCGTAACGTTGTTCCATAGTTTTCTCCAATTCAATTCAATTTATTTCAAATTCAAAAATTCCATTGCGCGTCATGACACAGGCACTAACAAGAGGTTCATGGAAACAGCGATCCTGACGCTCCCAGAGCTCAGAGCAGACTGAGCTTGGAAGCGTTGTGAAGCTAAGAGCCCCCCCCCCCCTTCCAAACCAGTCCGAACACGCTGCGACCAGAAGGAGCGGCGGGAAAAACAAATTGCATTACTTTCCAGACAAACTCTGTATATTCACCCAGTGACACAAATAAAAAATAAATGTGGTACAACATAATAAGACTAAAACTTTTGTTAATTTTTAGGTCACTTTGATGTATTTCATGAGATATAAAAAGTAATTTACCAGTTTCTTGTACCGGTCTTTTGGAATTACAAATTTCTCCGGTGCAACAATTTTGTAAGAATCAATTCTCTCAATCCATGGCCATATCATGTAATCCAACATTCCTGGCACATCACCTGAAATTGTAAACAGAATACGACAGTTGTGACACAAATATTTAAACCGATGAGGAGCAACCTCTAACTTAACGCTGTGTCCCACCACCACCCATCCAACAAGAAAGCTGTACTTTCCACATTGGTGCATAGGACTAGAGCTCTATGCGATCAAGAAAGCCTACATGTGGAGTTGGTGTTCCTGAGGCATGTTTTCAGGCAGAATGCTTACAATGACTGGCAGATCCACAGAGCCCTCAACAGTTGTCCAAACATCAGTCAGCCTGATAATAAACCAGACTCGACTGCCTTCCCTCCCTGTGTTGGGACCACATGCAACTGAATCAGCGGAGTTCTGTCCCAGCACATCATCAATTCAGTGAGCCTGCCTCCCAAGAAATTATCTAGTTTCCTCAGGCTGGTCAAAGATAAGCTGGAACTAAGGACACCGGATGGATCCAGAATCCCCTGTGAGTGCGGCAAGGTCTACATTGGGCATATAGTCTGTTCTGTGGACATAAGGTTGAAGGAGCATTAGCGGCACATCCGTCTTGAACATCCAGACAAGTCAGCCGTGACTGAACACAGCATCGACTTGGGACACCGCATTCAGCTTCACAATACCTCCATCCTCGCCACTAAGACCCAATACATGCATCGCATCATTATGGAGGCCATTGAGATTGAGCTCCATCCCAACAATATGAACACAGAAGGGGGGTTTTGTCTTAGCAAGTCATGGAAGCATCTGATATGCTCCCTCAAGAAACCTCCAGAACATGATGCCAGATCCACAAGGCTATGCAGGTCGCTGCATGGCTGGCAGCTTAGCCCTGAGGCTATTTCATCAATGCTTTCCCAGTAACCTTTCCTTTCCCTTCCTCTTACACAATCCTATACCTGCTCTGGCCTGCTACCTGGTGGCCCATCACCACAGACCCTTCCCCTCTCCGTCTACTGATTTCTGATCTGGCCCCTCTCCCTTCCTTTCCTGTTCTTATATAGCTGGGTGTTTTTGACTGGCACTCACTCTGCAGCCACCTGCTAACTCTGGTTCCTTGCTCGCAGATTTCTTATACCCTGAAGATGGAGGCGATATGTTCCTCCGAAACATCAGTTAACATAATATCTATACGGTGCCACATCCCAGAAGACGGCACTCTCCTTAGTCACCACCGTGAAAACCACAAATCTTACAGACTGAATCACTTTCCCTATACTTGTACACTGGTGACATTTCATAGTGGAATGGAACATGAAGGATATGTCAATTAACTACCTGAAACATAGTACAGGGTGGGGTGCAGAAACTTCCTTTGTGTGAAGACGCATTGTGAAGGGAAGGGAGGTCACAGAAAAGTGGGGATAGGCTCGGCAAACGCAGCAGTCGCGGAAGTTTCTAATACCCCTGTGTAGGAAACATGAGGTGGACGAGTGAGTAGCATGCGTTTGCTGTCGAAGCCTATTTTTCGAACAACCATTCCTACGTGGCAGTGCAGTGTGCGTTCCGTACTCACTTCGGAATTAAGCCCACAGGTCTGGTTCCAAACCGGAAATCGATTGTTTTGTGGGTAGAGAACTTTAGGACAACCGGGAGTGTGGTGAAAAAATCATCAGGACGATAATAGACCGTTATGATGGCAGAAAATGTGGAGGCAGTTCGACAGTCGATTTTGAGATCTTTTTCGAACCAGCTCTTGAAGAAATGCATCTAGGAAATGTCTCATTCCAACAGGATGGTGCCACACAGCCCAAGCTTCGATGACAGTTTTGAGGGCAAAGTTTCCCAGATGGCTCATCTCGCTTCAAGGTGACATCCCATGGGCAATGCACTCACCTGATCTAACGCCCTGTGATTTTTTTATGGGGATACCTCAAGGCAGAGGTTTTTAAACATCGCCCCACAAACCTGCATCAGCTGAAGAATGTTATTCAGCAGGAAGTAGCCCAAATTCTGGTGCACATGTTGGAACGTGCAGAGGGGAACTTCAGAAAACGGTTGCATCAGTGCATAGACAACAGTGGCCACCACCTTCAAGATATTTTGTTTAAAACTACATGATTTAAAACTTTAAAGTATGTTTTTTCATTAGCTGAACATAAATTTTGTCTGTCGGCAATAATTTTTCTTTTATTCGCCTTCAAAAAAAGGAAGTTTCTGCGCCCCACCCTGTATATCATAAGAACTTGATAAGTACTCAGTTGTTAATGAAGTCCCCAGTTATCACAAGAATTGAATGTTCATCACTATTACCATAAAATCCCAACTTTCCATGGCTATTCAGCTATAAGTTATTTATACATGGAATTTTGATGTGTATGTCTCCATTCCTATCAGTCCTTAGTATTTTTTTACATTCATCCACTGACATCCTTACCTCCAAAGAATTGTGTGGCTCTCAATGTTAGCTCCTTCTCAAATAAATCCAGGCCTGTCAAAATGGGATCAAAGGAATCGTCTCCATCACGTAAATATGTATATATGCTTGTACTGATCTATATAATAAAACAAAATCATGTTATTATATCAAGACTGTACAATTTTGTGTTAGCATAAGATCTTGAAAATATTTCAGAATGGTTCTGAATTACTACCATCAATCTCATTTGTTTAACTAAACAATAACACTAGACAGAATTTCTAAACAGAATGTATGAAATCTGATTTCTTTTAATTACTCCCATCTGAATATTATTACAGTTATAGTTATAACTGTCAATCGCTTTTAATGATAACTAAAAGTAAATGTGCTGTGGCATTATATTCTTACGTCTAACTTTACAAACTTACATTGAATTTGCATAATTTTAAAAGATCTGCAGTAAAGAATCAAGTTTCCATATTTAATAGCACTACTGAAGCTCCTCATGTGGCCATCATGTCTGCTCTTACTGTTAGAAAATCAAAATGGTACAGTGGCCTGAAATGGAATGATGTTCAAACCAAGGGTCCTCTAAACCAATTAGTTGATTCCAACTTTGTATGGGGAAAACACAAGTCACATCCTAACAATATGGGTGCAGACTAGTGAAAGAAGTAAATAAACGTAACAGAATTGAAGAAATAGTTTTATTGTGGTGTAAAAAATGAGACACTGTGATAATGAAGAATAAATTTACTTTACATCAGTAGATGGTCTAATGTGAGTCATGTTTTGTTCATCACTGACCCCTTTCAGAATTTTTAGATAACATTTTTTAAAAATTATGTAAGGTCTACAAGTAAAACATGTTAAATTTACAGTCTCGTGGCTACATGCAAACCATCTTCTCAGTTGCTCCAATATAAATTGCAGATAAACCCTAACTCTAGTGGCATAAAATAGAGTGAGTGTGTACTATAATTTATGCTCTGTTCACATCGCGTTTCAGAGGTGGATTATGAAATCGTTATCTTATCATCTTTTACATAACATAATGACACAGCTCTATTTCCTTTTATAAATTTTCACAACAAGCAAATATGGTTACATGATTAAATGAAACCATTTAAGTGATCTGAAAGTTAATATTGGCTAATTTGAATTTCATTTTTGACCCTGTTTATTTATAATGACCGTGTTTTATCATACTGGACCTAGCTAAACATATTTTTAAAACGTGTTTTTGCTACATTACAGACACAGAGAAGTAATTTGTACACCTACAGCTGGGTGTGAATCGTTGTCAAAGAGGATGGCATTGTGACTTTAACCATACTGATGTTATGTTCAACTGAAGTTAAACAAGCATTACCATATGGTGTGATATTCAGCTTTAGTTTACATCAAGAAATAATCTCCTTTCACTCTATCACTTGACTTCATTCAATGGGCTAGGAAACTATATTTTTGAGTGTTTTGTAATGTTTGATCTTAAAATCGCATTATTTTAGAAAACCTGAGAAAATAATGCATAGGGAAAGGGTCAATAGCATATTAATAACAACAATGATACCAACCTTACTAAAGTGTTCTACCAAGATTCTGTCCTTCGCTTTCTGCATAGGATCCTTAGGATGCAGTGGTCTTTGTGGATATTTCTCATCCAGGTAGTCGGCAATTATCAGACTCTCATAAATGGCGTCTTCTGATTCTGTTTCTATAGCTGGTACTTTTCCCAGTGGATTTCTTTGAAAATACCAATCTGGTTTGTCTGAGAGTTTGATGTTTACAATATCATGACTAAAAAGGAAAATATTAGAATCATTAGAACTTAATAAGGAAGGGGGCTTAGAAAGATGGCAATAAATTTGAGTTTGGTGCTGTTTAATGTCTTATTCTGTTAACATATTGTAGCATGTGGGCCTAATGCTGAGTAATGACTCTGTACATAATGCCCATTGCTAGGCAACAGATTCCTAACAGGCGCCAATGGACTAAATGGGAAGCGGTGTTCTCTACACAGTCCACTACAGCTGCGTGACACAACAAAAGAAGAACTGTTTTCTGTGTGGTCTGTGCTGAGGTGTTATAAGCAGGACAAGTCTCAAGTTTCATTAGTTGGAAGACAGTCACTGGCCAATAAGGGTGTGAACATAGAAGCTGAGGAAGCTACAATGTTGGAAGCTGTTACCAGGTGACAACTGGCGAAGATACAGCAGACTGAGAAGACTTAGTGTGCGCTGTAGTGAATTGTAGAGTGTGTGAATTAGCAGCAGGACTATAGTTGCTTGTAGTTATGTTCTGCAAGAGTTCAATAAATCCAGTTACCAATCCAAACCGCATCTATTGTCTCTCAACAATATATACTGTTTCAAGAACTGGAACTACTTTTCTTTTTATGTGAGTTGTTTTCATACCATCAATTTATGGGTCTTGTAATCCAAAAGACAGTACTAGTATCACACAAATGCCCAAAAGTCCTGAAAATATGATTTTGTTAATGTAAAACAGAACACAACCCACTAAATCAACAGTAAACTGGAAATATTAGTGCAGGAATCCTCTTTGTCACAGGATATCTGATTTCCACAGAAAGCTATTCCTTGTTACAAGAAATAAAAGTACAACTTACAAAGGAATAACGTACAAGAGATAGTACAGTTTGGCGGTGTCTTGTAATAAGAAGCAATGAGATTCATGCATATTTAGCCTGTAACATCACTGCTATTCAGCAACTTATGGGCACTGCATAAAAGTCAGGAAAGAGTACATCTGTAACTGATTCTACACACTGCATTAATAAATCAGTTTTATTCCCAGAAGACAATGATGTCAGTTCTTAACATTCTTGAGGACAAATTTAAATAAGTGCAGACCCCATTCTACAGAAGCCTTCTAGTTTCTAGTCACATATAATATATCTCTGTTTATTTCGTAGTATAGCCTACTATCAAGGTAAGTAATGCCTTCAGGCATACACAAACACCATAAATGCTCAAAACTGCTGAATTTGCTTCAAATTAGCAAGAGACATACACAGATAGATTTTACTTAAATCCAGGATGTTGAAATTTGTGGTAAGTTGAAATATTAATACAGAAACCCTATTTGTTCTACACTGTCTCATTAAAGAGTTAAATATATATGACAATTGATATAAGAGCAGGCCAGTTTCCATAAGCTGTTACAGCAAGGTTCCCACAGCAGTGTAGAAGGTGCCAAGCTTTCCAAAATAGCTTATGGAGACTAGTCTACTCTCAAATCAGGTAACCTATGTATCAAAATTGGAGTATGTGTTTCTTTTAAATCCATTCTTTGCTATTTTGCATGTATTATTTAATCTTGTGTTAATTTGTTGGATGTGTGTGTATGTATGTGTGTTCATTGTTGATTGCAGAAAATATTATACTTTTAGACTGTGGCCTTATGGGTTGACACGTGTCATCTTCCAGGTGGATACCGTAGTTTCAGAGGATCACTGCTTCCATTTTCGGGGTTGAAAAATCTAACCAGCAGAACATTATCTGAATAACCAGTGGTGTGAAAACCTCAAAACATAGAGTGAGATATTACATTTTATGCAGACATGAATTTTCTTCCTGAACCTTACTAAATATAGATGACAAAGGAAAACGTTTCAAATGAAAGTTGTTATAAGGTCGATATTTTGTGTTATGTACCATTTTTTTTTCTTGGTGCATTGAGCCATTTTCGAGATAAAATGGTAAGACTAAATTTGAGCATCATGTAAACTATAGATTATACTGGATGGAAACAGAAAAACAGATGAACAATAGTAAAGTTTATGAAAACTGGTTGATCAAGACAAACAGTAAGATTAAATCTGAGTGTCATATAAAGCAGAAGTTATACTGGACAGTAGCAGAAAAATATTGTGACGTGGATGGTGCAACAGGAAGTAGGGGTCACGTGGGTCATGTGAATTCTGCGGTCTCGCAAGTGACGTCACATATCCCACTCCTTCCATCACCGCAGGAGGTGACGGAGTGTTTACCGAGTGTTGCGTAGTGATGGAAGGAGTGGGGGTATGTGACATCACTTGCGAGACTGCAGAGTTCACGTGACCCCTACCTCCTGTTGCACCATCCACGCCACACTATATTCCAAATACTAAATTTGATCAATATTGGTTGATCAACTATGCAGATGAAACATGCAGACAAATGACATGTTTAAATTTATGGAAAGAATTCATGAAAGGTGCATAGGCCTAATGTCGTGTTTTGTTACTTACGGTATCTTTTTTGCGTCTAGCACCAAATGTACTCTTTGTGCGTAAGGGCAGAACCTCATGCTGTACAACCTCAGCTTTCCTTTTGGTAAGGGTGGATTTGTAGATCCTGTATAAAAAATCATACTTATCGTACAAGTCACTTAATTGATGTATGACTTCTCCAAATAATAATTTTATTCTTTTGTCATAACTAGTACAAACATCAACATTATTAATATTTTAATTCAATTCAGTTCTTGATTTATTTACATGATTACTCAACACCTCCATGAAGAAATGAAACAAACAAAAGATGAAACAATGCAACTTGTATAATTTCTACAATAACAGTTCAATTAGTGCAGTCATGCCAGTCACTCTGAAGCAAGAAAAATAAATATAGGCCTACACATGCATCCATCTTGAATACAATTAATATTTTAATAATTATCAAAATACAATTATGAAACCTGATTGAGAAAAACAGTTATAATTCAGAGAAATTCATTATTTATTTACATGTAGAGCTCAACAGCCAGTGACCAATTACAGAGTAAGCACAAATACATACTAAATAAGCTGTGACTGTGTGAACGGTGTGAACTGCGTTAAACTGACTCATAGGTAGCCAGTCAACCTCGGCATTAGGCCTATATAAAGTTGACAGGTCACAAGCTTCATTTCAAAGAAAGCCACTCTGAAAGAAAATTCCTCACTGAATATGAGCTCCGGAACTCAACTCTGAGTGACTAACTCCTGCAGATGGATATCAAGAAGATAATAGTAGCAATAATAACAATACTGTAATAATAAATGTGCAACAAATTTATAGCAAAATGGTATTCTTTACAGATTAGAGATTTTCATGGTGGTGACAATGAGGAACATGACATTCTGGGGTGTGAATTTGCTTTTGCTTGTGCACTTGGCTTACTCTTCAACCCTGAAGATTATTTGTATGGTATTAAAATAAGGAATTGATGAGATGAAGAGACACGCAGTCTGCATGGGGTACACGATAAGTGAATGTAGATTTTTTGGAAAATTTCCAAGTGAAAAGACCACTTTGTAGATGAGGAAATAATATTAAAATTGATTTTAGACAAATCATGAATGTGTAAACTGCATTAACCCCATTTAGGATAAGGTAAAATGGTTGGATTTTGTATGCAGTAATAAACTTTCAGACTCCATAACAGAGTTACTGCCAGTCGTTCAAGGAAGACCTTGTACTGCAGATATTTGAGAACTTCAACAGTTGAACTCGTTTTTGTTTCCATCCAACTGATGTGTATTGACTCTGGCTGAGTTATAGACCTATATAACTCATCTGGTTTAATCAGCAAGTATAGGACCTTCTGCCCTTGAGTGAATAGCATTTGCCTTGAATTCTGTTTTTGACAGATTCATTGTGGCACTTACCCAGTCATTCCAGGCGAAAGCTGGGAAAATATTGTGGCATGTAAACTTGTTGCTAGGCAATGACTACAAAATAAGCAACTACACAACAGATGTTGCTAAATAACGGCTCTGCAAACAATGGAGTAGCAATCATGTGGGAATCCCAACAGGCACGAACGCAACAGTGGCACAGAAACAGAGGAATGGTGTTCTCTGTGTGGTCTGTGTCAAGATGTAATAAAAAGGGTAAGTTAGTGAGGAGTGAGTCAAAAGACTCATTCTTCAAAGACGAGTCTCCATTTCGAAACACGTACATGGCTAGGAGAGAATAAAAATCTTGGTCATGAATCTCAAGAAGACTGAAGCTGGGAATGACTGTGCTGGTGAAGGATAGCAACAATTTAACTGACCGACTGAAAGAGTGAGTCAGTGAGTTAGAGGACTGCTGAGGTTCAGTCATTGTGAGCTGTTGCTGGCAGAAGCTGGGAACAGTTTGGACACTCAGAAGAAATGGCTACATAATGATCACATGGGGATCCCAGCAGACATAAAAGCAACAATGGCACAGCAACAGAGGAATGGCATTTTCTATGTGCTCTGTGATGAGATGTTATAAGCAGGACAAGTTAGTGGGTCAGTAGAGTGGAGTTAAGTCAGCAGAGAGAGTTAGCTGAGTTGAGGAGTGAAGAGTTGGTTGGTGAGTTAGTAAGAGTTACTTAGAGAACTTCTGAGGTTCAGTCATTGTGAGCTGTTGCTGGCAGAAGCTGGGAACAGTTTGGACACTCAGAAGAAATGGCTAAGTAATGATCACATGGAGATCCCAANTCCACGTTGCACTGCATGCTTCACATGCAGCACCCCCCCAATAGTAACATCATGAAACTTATTATACCATAACTACACAAGAATGACATGTCTTATATCATGTATAATGATCCATGGACACGAAATAAATGAATGAATGAATGAGTTAGTAAGAGTTAGTTAGAGAACTTCTGAGGTTCAGTCATTCTGAGCTGTTGCTCTTAGAAGCTGGTATCTGAGGCTGGAGACAGTTTGGCAACCCAGAGAAAGGGGAATGTCCATCCCTGGAATCTGCTACCAGAAGATGGATGAAGACACAGCAGATTGAGAAGACTTAAGCGCGTGCTTTGGTGAACTGTAAAGTGTGTGAATTAGTGAAATGGTTATAATTACTTGCAGTCATGGATCTGTAACAGTTCAATAAATCCAATTGCCAATCCAAACCCCATCTATAGTCACTCTTATCACGTGACGCCTGGTACATCACAACCACTTCCTCATCAGCCCCACTGTACACAGCCAACATCTCAACCCTACCTACAAGGGGCAGTTTTCCTTGAGAAGCTAATGGTAGGTCAGTTAGTCAAGAAATTTCCCATGTTTTATGTTTACAAAGGTTGCTGTGTTGAGAAGAAACTTCTAATTTCCTCATCCTAAGCTGGATGAATTCAAGTAGATGCTAAAGGGTTCTAGCGGTGTGTAACATTCAAAATTACTAGGTTTTTGGACTTTTTCCATTGTCCGGTGTTATAGAAAGTAGAAAACACAAGACATTTCGGGAAATTGGATCTGTTTCCGTCC
>NW_019722980.1:136430-295230 GCF_002891405.2 Cryptotermes secundus | reverse complement strand
ATCCTCAAGTGAGTGGGGGGGGGGCGATACACCTACTCAGCTGGGTCCTTTAGAAAGAGCTAACCTCAAATCACTGGAGGTGATTGATCTCGGTCCCTTAGAAAGTTCTAACCAGCTCTTCCTAAGGGACCCAGCTGAATAGGTGTACTTCTCCCCACTCACCTGAGGACAGAAAATGATCCAGCTTCCAAAGCATCTTGTTTTCTATTGTCTAGAACACAGGACGATGGAAAAAATCCCCAAACCCAGTAATTCTACATGAATTTAGTTGACATCATCACAGCTGATTTCTTTTAATATTATCCATCTACGCCTAGGTCTCCAAAGTACTGTCCACCCTTAGAGTTTTCTAGCTACAGTTTTATACGTATTTATCATCTCTCCCATGCATGCTATATATTCCGCCCATCTCATACTCATTTGGTTTTATCACCGTAGCTATGTGGTGTGGGGTACAAGTTATGATGTTCTTCATTATGCATTCTCCGATCTCCCGTTGTGGCCCAAATATTTTCATACGTTCTTTCCTTAAGGGAGAGGCCAAGACTCACAACCACACAGAGGAAATACACAAAATTATAATTTTGAACATCTTAACCTAGAAGTTTCTAGATCGAAATGAAATCCCCGTTAATTTTCTCGTGCATGTTATTTTGATTTGTTAGACTTGTCTTCATATAGTCCTATTTTAAGTCTGCTACATATTAAACATATTTGTCAACTTTATATTACGATTTTGCCAGCAATCTGATGTCAAGGTGTGACTTTTCTCCGCATTTATTTCGAGACCCACCTACGGCAATCCCTCATGTCGCTCTACGAAATCTTTTAACTGGTCGTTATACAACCTACGCGTAAATACATATATAATCATACATCTGTGTTAAAGCCTGGTAAAGAAAGCAGGTTCATACACTTACCTTTCCCCAAATGCTTTCCATTCATGGCTGCAATCCTGGTTCACAACTGGCGCTAAACTTTCAAGCCCGTAGACCGCGGCAGACCGTTATATAAGCGAAGCAGATAACTGCAGAGTCACTCTTATGACGTGTACGACCTTCAAACATGAGCTCCAATAAAGCGAGATGTTTGTTCGTACCCTATGTTATGGGGCCCTACCTATTTGCATTGTTGTAAACAGGAAAGGGAAGCCACTGTACAGGTCTGACGTCCACTCCGATTTCTATATTTCCTCCCCACAGAGATGGACTCAGCTCACGATGGTTCTGGGTTCAGAGCCGTTCGCTATAATTTGGTAGCTGTCGCCGCAAAGAACTCCCCCTCCCAACCGCAAACTGATTTGGTAGCAGCAGTAAGATGCCTGATATTGTGCGTTCCCTCTCAAAAACTGTTGTCTAAAATAAAAATAAAAAAGATATTGCTTTTATGTAATTAGCATTAAAGATTAAGTCTTCACTTTTAAGCCGAAGAATCTGATTACTGTATTCTAAACACTAATCAGTCTCTCATTATGCAGCGGCACCACTTTACTTGACGAAATGGTGGCAGTCAACAGGACATAACTGTAGAAGACCTTCGGCTCCATTCAAGAACTGAGTGGCTGTTTGGTAGCTCTATGCATTTCTGGGTCATAAAATGGTGACGATTTACGATTTCTAATGTTCGTTTTCACTTAATTGCGTTGGAGAAGGCGCTGCTGCAAGGTCAGTTCGTGCCTCTGACCCTAATCTGTGATCTCTGCGTCGTTGTGATACTTGAGCCAACAATTAGCTAGGTGTTCACACAAAAAAAAAAAACCGTCACAATTAACTGAGTTCATTTGTTACTAAATAAGGTTAATAGAGCTGATAATGAGCCAGTGTCGCTGGCCGTGCATTTTAAGACAGGAACACACGCCGTAGGAATCCCGATCTGGGCATACATAATTGCTTTTTCTATGTTGATTCGTGAAGACGGAGGCTTATAACAGACTCTTCTCCCAATAAAGAAATCCTACCGCATGTCTGATCAGACTGATCACACTATATATATTATTGCAAGGGATTTTAAAGGCGTAGACAAATTATGAACTTCATGAGGCAGAGTCCTTTAGACACGCAGCTAATCAGGCTACCTCGTTAATCTTTAGCAAGTAGACTGAACACAAAAGATTCACTTAATTATACTATTAATGATTCCCTGCGTCAAAAAGCAGAGT
Organism: Cryptotermes secundus; assembly: GCF_002891405.2. Lineage (NCBI taxonomy): Eukaryota > Metazoa > Arthropoda > Insecta > Blattodea > Kalotermitidae > Cryptotermes > Cryptotermes secundus. The sequence goes on along the minus strand of NW_019722980.1, from coordinate 293,072 downwards.
GTGACTCAGTGACTGAACGTCTGTATTTAATACCGACATGTGTAATGAAGGCTATATACCTTTATCCGCTTATAAGTCGCCTTATAACCCAGATACAGCCTGCAGCTAGCAGGAGACGGACTTGTATGTTCCAGTTAACCTTCATATGCAAGCATGAAGCACAATGACCTTTGAATGAATTTACAGTCTTTCATATTCTGTGTTGAACATCACCTGCCGGAAATCAAACCGTAGGCGTTCAGCCTGTAGGCAGTCGCTACAGAGATTGAGCCTTCTCGGCTCTCACTAATGAAAGTAAACAAAAAATATGATAAAATATGAATTAAAATCACTTTAATAACCAAAGTTATGGGGAAATTATGAAGTTGGGAGCCACCATAGGAAGGTTAATCACTATTCAAATGAAATGACAAACTGCAGTAGGAAAGAAAAATTTTATAGAAAGATTTATTGGCCATCTTATCAGAAAAAATTTCCAATGAAAATGATTTTTGTCATAGTCAATACATTCATTATACTGAGAAATACTGAGTGCACATAACCCATTCTTCCCCTCGCACGTCTTCAGAGTATATGCGTCATTGGCTGCTGGAGGTATTTCGTCTGGAGAGTTCTTCAGTTTATCCATTCTGCATCCCATGATACCTACTATAATTGCTTATAAATTTTACGTACATATTACATAAGACTAGAAGTAATCCATACCCTTGACACAGTCCCATGTTAATTTTAACTGTTTCGATCATAATTTTCTCTTAGAGTTTATTTTAATGAAAATTTTACATTCGTACAGTTACGTTCATAATGCATCTGACTGGTATTCAGGAAGTATCTAGGACACAGACTATTGTGACCCAATTTTTACAGTTTTCCTCAGTCCCCCTGGAGAATCCCGCGATAGTACCTCAAATTAGGCCATGGCTACTTTCTCCCACAGTCCTTTCATAAAATGTTTCCATTGTCTTCACAGTGTCTATATATATATAAACTTGTAATAATTTTTCCACGTTTCTTCCATAATCGAATCAATACATATATTATAATTTTGTGAAAATATTCGTATTTTTTAGGTTATTTAACAACGCTTTCAGTAACGGGACTGTGATGATAGTGGATTCTAGGATCACTGCTGAACTCTAAAGGGTCTGGAACGTATCGATTGTGTTGGCACTTGAATGGAGAGAATGAGGAAAACCACGAACAAACTCGTGATAGCCTGTGATGCATCCGAGATTTGAACCGGGAACTTCCCTAATACTAGTCTAGAATGTTACTTCCAGACCAGCCTCTTCGGTCGCCGTGTTTTAAAGGCTTTAAAATGTGTCCTTTGTGCCCCAGTAATGTTACGTTCCATCCCTCCCAACTATTCCTGTTTAGCGCCCTGAACAATAATCGCACTTTATTTTTGCTTTCTTACGTAATGCGTGACCTAATTTTTTCGTACACTACTCTTTATGACACTGCTCGTCACAGGTGCCAATAGAAACGACTGGAGTGGAAGTAACGCTAGGGACTCGTATTTGGGAGGTTTTCGTTTCGAACTCCGGCCACGACACTCGTGACTGAGGGCTTTCCTGGTTTTCCTCATTCCCTCGAAGGAATTATCAATATCCTACTTCGATTGGGTCACGATCGCTTCCTTGCAAACCCTTCCTTGTTCTTCTATCATTTCTACATTCGACGCTATAGAGTGTAGTCACTGAGAGTGAAGTAAAATGACCAACAGGAAGAAAGAAAGTACTGCTTCTATAACATCTCTGTCCTATATTTTTAATTTCAAATGATTTGTTTTTTATATCTTAATTATTCCTTTGTTTCTTCTTTGGCAGTTTCTCTAATTTTTATCCAGTCGCCTTAACTATGACAATTTATAGCCTTTAGTTTGCTGTATACTCCAGATTGATACATTTTGTAATACTTTCTTATTCTGAATATTGAACTTTGAATTTAGCTGAGTCATCCAGTGTATCAAGTATTTCTTCTTAGCTTTCATGAAGTTTTCCTTTGTTTTTTATTCACGATGGGAATATGAGAAATCGGTCATGCTGTTACAGACGCGATGCCTCTTCTTTAAGCCGGTTATTTAAAGACGCCGTCAGTATCGAGACCCTACAACATCGAAGGATCGGTTGATTAATTAATATGGAACGGTTAGTGGAATAAATATTGGGACAAAAAACTGAAGTAACCGAAGTGCTAGGATTAATTCCGCTCCAGCGCCACTTTGACCACCACAAATCCCATAAGATCTCATCTAGGTTCGAAGCCTGGCCATCGCGGTGGGAAGCCGGCGACTAGTAGCATAAGCTGTGGCCTGGTCAACGCTATCTGAAGGAGCGGATTTCATTGTATTAGTATAATTTTTTATACCAACTTTCGACGGAGTAGAACTGACATGCAGCTGCTTCCGGGTCAGCAAGAAACAGGAAGATAGACGACGCAAGAGAGGCAGAAGTTGATGAGCCTTGAGATATAACTAAAAGACATGAGTGAACTTTCCTTATGGAGATAACTTGGATACTAGAATTAAACTCTTGGAGATGTAGGAATGTTGGGACTCAGCCGAATGTTGTCAGTGGCCTTAAATCTGTTGGCTGCATTCTTGCCAGGTTGTGCCGCTAGGAAAGACAATCAGAGCAACGCTGTTTATATAGAAGTTTTTCAGAGGGCGAGAACTGGTTCTCATTCACAAGAGCATATTCGTCAAGTCCTCTTGACGGCACTCGTAAATCATTGATCCAGAGGCTGTAGTTTGAAAAACACAGTACTAACATAATTTTCTGTAACCTAATACAGAAGTCCAGATTTCTTGGTTAACCCCAGTGACCATAAAATGGGCAACACTTGAGATTCTGATGTGGACTCTGTTATCTGAAATAAGTGCGCAAACAATGCTAGCCTAGATACGAGTACATCATGAGGTGTGATCTTAGGAAGAGAATTTTTCATGAGCTGAGGATCCAATATTTTTTTCGAGAAAAAATCAATATAATCGGAATAAAAATTCCATTTTCATTTGCAGATATTAGTCAAAGCACTGTTTCGAGGGAACCGCGTTCAACAAAACTGTCACTCATCTCTTTTCGTTCAGCGCCAAAACTTGAGAATCTCTAGATTGTTGTAAGACCTGGTTCATCTACACTGTATGGAACATACGCATTTTCTTTTCTAATATTATTATTTCCTTGCCAATGGATCAACGTGTATTTTCGGCCGCGCCATAGATCAAGCGGTTAGTCGATGGCTTCCCATCGCGGCGGCCCGGGTTCAATGCCGGGTCTGGTCAAGTGGAATTTGTGGTGGACAAAGTGACGCTGGGGCAGGGTTTCTCCGAGTACGTCGGTTTCCTCTGCCGATCTTCATTCCACCACCTGCTCCACAATCACCCTCACCTATCATCTGGTGCTGGTACAATAGGCCAGAAGTGGCCGCAGTACAAGGGACATAGTCCCACCCCACTAGCAATAAAAAAAGTGTATTTTCTTATTCTCCTTACTGAAACCCATTGTCCTACGAAACAATATCGTGGAGGGTTCCCTGATCGACAGTTTATCATTTTGCCTCTTAAAGAAAGGTAGAATTCCCTGCTATTTCTAAAAATATCTCCGGCCCGAGGTTTGAACCCAAGGCCTCCCGAGTGCGAAGCAGGAGTGCTACCCTCTCGGTGAAGCTACATGAGAAGACAAACACGCAAGGAAGAATAATGACAGTACAAGGGCACTAAATACGTAAGGAAGAAATAATGGCTCGTACATCGTGAAGACCCGTTGTCGATAAATGCGTCAAAATATCGAAAGAGAAAACGAGTCATGTTTTATCAATGTACTACGCCTTTCTACTGTCCGCAGGCGCCGCCCAACTCCCAAGAGTACGTCTGGGAGGAGAGATATCGTAAGTAAACTGCAAGTCATGAAAGTCGATTGTTGACCTTGATAGGGGATGATTTTACATTTCTATAGCGTGATTAGTACAACCTAGCGAGGTCGAGCCTACCTGGCTTCCAGGAAATATCGATTTCTAACGTCGACCAGGGCCCGGCTCTCTTTTTGATTTCAATCCATGACGGTGCACAATATGTTAAGATGCGCTGGGCGTATAGCACGTATGGAATAGATGAGAAATTCATACAAGATTTTGGTTAGAAATCCCGAAGGAATATATTACTTGGAAAAGTTAAGTGTAGATGGAGGATAATTTTAAGGTGGATATGAAGAAAATAGGATATGGACTGGATTCAACTGGCTTAGAATTGGATTCAGTGACGGGTTCCTATGAACACGGTGAACACTTAGCTTTCCATGCACCACGGGAAAATTCTTGAACAGACGAAGGGCTGTTGGCATCTCACGGAGGACTCTGCTGCATGAATTATTTCATTGGTGTATAATATTAGTACCTTGCCCCTCTTTACGTTAAGCTCATATCTGACTTTCTGTGCTGTATAAAACATTTCGTGATACGAGAATCATATTTGCTGTTCATATAGTTGCTTTGTAAGTGTGACAAACTTAAAGGTGTTTTAGACATAGTTAAAACAATTAAACGTGGGAATCATACTAAGAAATATCAAATTTACAATCTGCTTTGTGGAAGTCTGTAAATACACAAAATTCTAAATTAGTTTTTGTTTCCGCAGATAGAAGAAGAGCGCATATGGAAATACGTGTTATGTCGAAATTTCACGCGTGAAACAAAATATTTTTCTATCAAACTCATTTTTCCAAGCGTTTAGATCCGAACTCAGAACTATCGGAGATAATCGGAAAATTGCATCAAGAAGAATTTGTTTACATTTCAAAATATTACAAAACATTTTCATACACCCAGCAAAATGCAAGCCATACTGACAGCGCGCTTCTTTTACAGGATCCACGAATCCTTTACCGAAGGGGAAACTCAGGCTTTACAGCGTGAAATTCTGCCCTTATGCCCCGTGGGTGCTTCTTGTTCTTAACCCAAAGCAGATACTGTAAACGATATTGAAAAAGGTTAAAAATACTCTGCTATCAGTTATGCCGTAGGTTTGCTTAATTTACAGTGAGTTAGCTAAAAACATAAGTCTCCTCTTGTTGACTGATGAAGATATTTTCAGCGCATCTGTAGTGCAGTAATATTTCATCCCATTTAGGAAGTTGCAAGTCACACTGAGTTTCTAAAAGTTTCTGACGATGGTGTATAACTCACAGAATTACTGGGTTTTTGGACCTTTTCCATCGTCCGGTACTCTTAGAAAATAGAAAACACGATGTTTCAGAAAATGGATCTCTTTCCCTTCTCAGGTGAGGGGGAGAGGACACTTATTCAGCTGGGACCCTAAGGAAGAATCCAGTGAAAGGATGGGGAGGAAAGATGAAGAACAGAGAAGAATGGAGACAGATCGTTCAAGAGTTCACCCTGAGCTGTGCCGCCGAGGGGAAGGAAGGGGAATTATTAAATTAGATAAACTTGATGAATTTCTAGGTTTTGTGTGCTGTAACAGTACTTCACAACATTGAGCACCAAATTTTCAATTGGTCCACAAGTTGTTTCGTATTTTGAAATGCGGCCCTGCTCTACAATGATTTTGCACTTCTGGCCTACACGTCAGCACAACACTAAACATCCCGATTCAACAAAGAACACTTGTAAAATGATTACCTTTCATGACTCTTAGGTTTGGTCTTTTTTAGATTGATTAACTGTGACTTAAATTGTAAAGTCGATTTGTGGTTACTAATCAAAGGATATCTAAGTCTGTGGTAATCAGATGTAGGAATCTTTTCAAGTACGTTTCAAAAGAAATGAAGACGTGCTGTTAGTTTCGCATTACTCTACATCCGTCCATCTGCTAGTACTGGCGCTCAAACCATCATACAAATTTTTATCAAATTCAGTATGGCGTACCTACATTAAATTGTGTTGAATTGTGTTTACTTGTCTTTAGTTTTGTTAGTTTCGAGAGTCATTACTGAAAGACTTATTTCGAGTCTTACGTTTCTCTTTTATATTTTATATTACACTAGTACTGCCATGCCTGGGATTCGGATAGTTTAATTCTGTTTAAGTCATGCCCTACCGACGGGGTTAATGGAATCTTCATTGTAATTTTCTGAGTTGTACTTTGAAAAATGTTGTTAAAACTGATAGAGCCGAGAAAACAATAGCAATGCGTGACGCACACAATTTCATCTTTACCAGGTCACGGGATGTATATACAAGTTTTATGAAAATGTGAACCACGAACACTTCAAAGATGCCCTGACAGAGCTTGAGCCTTTTCAAAATGAAATGCTAATATATGGTAACCCATTTTCCAGAGACAGTAATACATATTATATCGTGAATATAATAATTTTGCCTCTAATGACAATTATCACGTGTTTATTTACAATTTCAGATGACAAGCCAGGAATGGTGATTCCGTCCAGTGTGACTGGTCACCAGAATGAAACAAATAAAATTTATATGATATGGACTTGGGAGAGGGACTGGCCATCTTCGAGCACATTTCAGGGAAATAATTTTTGCTGCTTAAGGGCCGATTTCACAGACTGATAGCTTTATCGCCGTCATTTGTCTACAGATCTGGTAACGTTACTGGGCATGTTATCACATCGTTGCTAGCAGATTTATAAAGACGGTAAAAGTGACACGACAAATGATACACAACAGCCATCTATTCACAGGTTTGGAAACTAATGTAATAACCTAAGAGTCGGTCCCGAACATTTGAACTGGCTTTACACTCAGGCCAAATAGCAAAGACTCGTTGTCTGAAGAAATCTTGAACAATTGCTTCAATGTTTTCAACGTATTGATCACTGTTATCGTAAAACTTATGATTTGAAATCCTTTAATTTAAAAGAAACATTATTCTTCCAGTCGTTAAGATGATATTTAGACATGCATTATATGAAATATAGGTATTTATATGCTTCTCCATTGAAATGTCAAATCGAAGCTTGCTTGTTGTTCCGAATGTTACAGTTTCAACCTAAAGAGCGTCGTCTTAAAGGATGATAAATTTTACGATCTAGGGGCTGTGGATTATCTCGCAGACTACCATGGCGTAAAGGTGTATGCTCATATATGCTTCAGTTCTGATCTGTGAGGTATTGAGGTTTGGGTTTTTATTTCCTAGGTTGACTGGAGAAACGCGATAGAGGATGATCCAGCAGGGGAGGTAAGCTTCTTGTCACCCGAAATCTACACAGATTTTTGCAACAGAAGTAAAATCGGAAAGAAAGGTTACGATCTCCTACTGAAATAAAACGTTTTCATTACAATTACAGGAAACGTGATTCAACAGGAGAACCTGACATTCCTTTGATGCGAGCTGCAATATATTGTTACGAAGTTAATAAAGAATACAGATAAGATACTATTGAGACATTCACTAACTTTTGTTGTACTTCGTTTAAAGTATCTCTTCCTTTCCCTCCTGATGCAGCCATACCACAAGATCTGTCTGTATAATACGTATTTAGGGTCACATACGAGTTTAACAAGGTAACATTCAAAGGCTTACATATATACAGCATGGAGCCAAGAATGCGCATAGAGGATGTAATGATAAATCTGTCCTTTCTCACTTCTGCACTGGAACATTCGATATGCAGGTTTAATATTAATAATTCTACATAAACTATATCGAGAGCAGGATAGCTCAGCCGGTATAGTGACTACCTACGGACCAGCAGACTGATGATTCGGGATTAAATTTCCAGCAGGGGCTAGAAATTTTCTCTTCTGCACAGCATCCAGCCCTTCGCCCCAACCAGCCTCGTGTGCAAAGAATACCTGGGACTCTTTCCTTGAGGCGAAGGCTGCCACGACGTGAACTTGACCATTCACTTTCATCTACTGCCGAGGTTAGGAATGGTGGAACTATTCCCCATTTCCCCGTACCTATTCTTACTGTTGGCCGGTCACGGTAGCCGAGCCGTCTAAGGCATGTATTGTCTTCGCTCGCTTGGAAACCGGGATCGTGGGTTCGAATCCCACTCAGGGCATGGATGTTTAGTTTGTGTGTGTGCGTTTTTCTGTGTTTGTGTACAGGTAGAGGCCTTGCGACGAGCTGATCACCCGCCCAAGGAGTCATACCGAATGTGTAAGATCTAGAAAATCCGAAGTGAACGGAGAAGTTCATGGAGGTAGGCCTAGGCCTACTGGGGCTGTAGTACCAAGGAAAAAAATCTTATTGTTGTGCTTAATTAATTATGCAGAGAAACAATTTTACCTTTATGATTTATTATATCCGTCTTCTAGTGCATACATTTATTTATCCCCTCTTTTCACTCTCACTACATGTTTCGGCACCAGTGNGCAGTCACAGGAGCGAGACGCAACACAGAGCACAATACACGATAGTGAAAGAGTGCTCCAACAGAGGATGATAGACGTGACTCGCGTAATGAAACACGACGTAGGAAAGAAATATGCTGTACAGTTTTAGTATTTTAACACTTGACATTTGTCAGTATATATGATAAATATATATTTTAGTTATTTTAGTATGTAAAGACAAGGCATGCAATGAATTAGTTTGTCGTGGATTGGATCAGCACCTGAAGATGGCACACTGGTGCCGAAACATGTAGTGAGAGTGAAAAGAGGGGATAAATAAATGTATGCACTAGAAGACGGATATAATAAATCATGGACTTAAATCAGTGCAACAGGACGCTAAAATATAACAACAATTTTACCTTTACTTAACTCTAAAATTAATAGAAATTTAAATAGAGGAGAAAGGAATTTGAGAGAAACAGTAGTGTTTCGCCCTGTTTGGAGCGGAATAAACGGTGAATATATTTTCGACTAAGCTATCGTTACTGCAGAATGTGAGAAACTGGTTGAATTTACTTCTTTCTTTATCCACTACTCACTGGGTGTCGCTCCAGTCGCAAGGTCGATAGTAGCCATTCTGGACTAGAGGGGATTATGCAGGCTATGGTGCCAGGCTTCGATCGTACGTCAGAGTACATTTTGCTGGTAACCACGCCTCATCGAGATAGTCCTTTGTCACATTTTGTTGCCCTCAAATTTTTCTTATTCCTTGTGTTCGTTTTATTTCAATTTTGTTAAGGATTCAACACCATGAGCGAAGAACACCTTGCTGCAGGTAAGACTCCAGTCAGGCCTCTTACAGTTACCTGACAAAATTGTGATTATACATACCACATGTTCACTATTTCACTGTGTGTGTGACGTCGAATGCCGCTGTGTCTACCTTTGTTTTACAAAATTCCTTGCTATAGTGTACTGTGCTGTATTTTCAAGCAAATCAAAGACAAAGTCACATTGGGACTGATGGTCAGTCAAGTCAGTCAGTCAGTCAGTCAGTCTCTCTTGGTGTCGAGCCCCATCTGGGACTCATTAGCAGATATTATTTCCCGTTTGACAGTTACTGTCCTCTCCATGTTGGGCACCCTCTCTGACGAGAGGACGGGTCTATCGTTTGTCAGAGTCACATTCAACAATAATAAATCAGTTGTCGGTATGTACAATATATTTACATTTTACATGTTATGCATGTTATTTAATTTATGTATATACAAGTTGGCACTAACTTCGCCTACAAGCGGCGGTCGCTCGGTCGGTATAGTTCGCTTGCGGACTAAAGCCACGAAGTTTGTTGTGCTTTTGTTTTTTTATATACAGTATATACAAGACCTCTGTTAGTCCATGCTCGGTACTATGACCTGTCATCATTAGCTCCAACTACTGCAGTGTAGTCACTTGAAAGGTCGTATGCTTGGCCGCAGCCAAGTTTAAGCCTCTTATATTCCTTGTGTCGGGCTTCGCCTTGTCCAATGTTGCGAACATTTGCACTTTCATGGTTTTGTACTACTTCTGCTTGTTTTATGCATAATGTTGTCATGTGATTGTAAATGTACGGAAGTTTGAAAGATATTTGCAAATCGCGAACCGGTATACGTTCTCAAGTATGATTTTTCCTGCACTTATATAGTGGCACGAAACTTTTGTCTGTCACTTTGAGGAAAAACAACACAATTCAAGATGTATGAAATAAGAGTATAAGGTTAATTTTGTTGTTCAACGGGAGAGAAAATTTGACATGCGATGGAAGAAAGTCAAAGAGCGAGAGCCTTCGCAGTAGATTTCAGGAAGTAGTGTGTCTATTGCTGAAATGATTGCAACAGCAATATGAAATGGGTAGAATACGTATAGAACACAACAGGAGAACGTAATCACATGCGGTAAACATAGGAACACACAATGTGCTTACGCCAAATTTTCATATTATGATTCTCTTTATTTTAAGTAAATTTCTAACCACAAAATCTTCTTAGTGTCTGATGTCTCTAAAAGTTCACTGTTTTACACAAGCATGTTTTGTTCGTTATAGCCGAAATCCATTCTATCTGGGTTCGTTCATTACTTGTTATTTCGCATTTGCTGAAGCCAGTGATGTCACCGAAAGAGGCGGATGCCCAATCCTCAAAACACGACAAGGAGTTAACTTCCGGTTATACATAGTTATTTTTACTCCGATGAATTTGTTTTGAAAATAAATCATGAACCAAACAGGAATATTACTTAACATCGGGGCTTGCAAATACATAGTTACACTCTAATCTGAGGCGAATTGATTTTGCCAACAGGCTAGCACAAAATAGCAATAACATTTTATGCTATACAAGATTTAACTTTTTTCTTAATTTTTCTCATTGCGATTCTCATGACATTCACTCGCTGTTTAAATGTTTCGTCGTTAGAATACAGGTCATAGCAACCAAATATAATAATAGCGTAAATGGGGCCGTCTGCACAACAATGATATCTACAGAATGATGACAGAAATAGATATTAACGTATCAACATTTCTTTATTATGTACAGGCGTTGCGCTACATGCTTCGAACTTTCCTAGGTCATCATCAGGCTAGTCACATGAATATTAAACTAAATTCTTGAATTGAGTTACTTTAATATGGATACATACTTTTACAATTTGGTTTTGATTTTTGATAATGAATACACATTTGTAAAAATGTAATCGAACGATACACATGAGTACTCTGGTAATGTATGGATTTTACCTAAGTTTAAGATTGTATAAGACTAATATACATTATGGCCGCGCCATAGCTCAAGCGGTTAGTCGCTGACTTCCCACCGCGGCGGCCTGGGTTCGATCCTGGGGTCTGATCAAGTGGGATTTGTGGCGGACAAAGTGGCGCTGGGGCTGGTTTTCTCCGAGTACTTCGGTTTTCCCCTGCCAATCTTCATTCCACCAATTGCTCCACAATCACCCTCATCTGTCATCTGGGACTGGTACAATAGGCGAGAAGTGGCTGCAGTACAAGGGACTTAATCCCACCCCACTAGCAATAAAAATATATATACATTATGATTTTGTATTAATATTAATAATTATGCTAATGTAGTATGTTCTTTACATAAAATTTAATTTCAAATTTTCAAAATGATTTTTCTTAATTTTAAATAACTACTTTAATTATGTATTGGTTCTGGATTTATTCTAAATAGTCTTAATATTGATCTTATGACTAAATATTTTTTTGGCGTCGCCCTTGTGATCGCGGATGTTGGTTGAAGAATCATGGGACGATGCGACATCAGTCGTCCATCTTTAAAACACTATCGTGTTGATTTCTATTTCTATCGCAGTGTCAATTGCTTTGCACATATTTTTCTAAGTGTCACTCTCAGGTAGTTTGTTTTACGTATGTGTAGAGTTTAAGCGACTTGTGTCTGTTTTTACTCATGTTAAGGGGTCCCCATTTTAGTAGCATTATTCAACGTTGCAGTACTGTATTCGCACATAGAACAGCCCTGAGGGCATACAAATGCTGCAAATTTTATTATCAAAATAGCAAGATTGTGCATAGAAAATGAATGAAATCATTCCGAACAGCAAATATCGTGGGTAACTAAATGATTAAAATTTCCATGTGGTTGAGAATATACTCAATTGGCACTGTTTTACTCAATCAGCTATTTTCTTTGCCTTTCCAATATTTACCACTATACCTCTGTAACAGTTGAGTACAGGGCCCAAATTGATAAATATTTTAGTCCAAAATAACCTTAGTTACTAAAGGATTCTGACGATGGTGTATAACACACAGAGATATTGGGTTTTCGGACTTTATGCATCGTCCTGGTTTTTAAGATAACTAAGAAAAACACGACGTTTCGGAAACTGGCTCTGTTTCCGTCCTCAGGTGGACCAGTGATTGAGGCTAGCTCTTTCTAAGGAACCCAATAGAATAGGTGTTTTTCCCTCACCTGAATACGGAAACATATCCAGTTTCCTAAACGTTGTGTTTTTCTTAGTTATCTTAAAGCCAGGACATGGATAAAGTCCGAAAACCCAATATTCTGCAAAATAACCTTGTTTATAACATCCTGAAATTTTAGAGATATTTCGAGGGACACGCTGTATATAATAAATTCAGAATTTTAAAAATTCCCGACTTCTGGTGGCTAGTGTTGTCTCCCCTTGGAACGGAATAGTGGGTTCCACGTCAATGCTTCTTTCACATATCCCGGTCTGGATGCAGTTCCCACACTATTCTTGTGCCATGCAATTCATAGTTTTTGTTGACGTCTGTCAGCATTGAATAAAAAGTGGCTATGCTTCAGCATGCGGGCAACATATGCTGACTGCGTGTCAGTTTATAAAGTGTACACCCGGAATTGTCGTTATTGATCTAAAACCCGAAACAAAATATATAGGAGGTGAACAAAATAATGGAAACTCTAAGAAACAGAAGAATATAATTTGTGTTGGCTACATTAAAAGAACTTCAGTCGGCAAAACTAAATGTTCTTCTTCCGTCTGTTTATATTCTGTAGTACTCCATACTGTACAGAAATGCCCGACGTTACTTCTGATACCATAGAACACTGTGTTCACATATGATAAGGCATTTTCATGCTGTTTAAGAGAGTGTTTCTGGCGCCATCTGGCCGAAAGTTTCAGGATAAATTTCGAATGATATAAAGCTGAGCTAACCCGCATGTTTTACCGAGGTAAATAACCAGTTAATCTATGTAATGCTTAAATCAGCCGTCACAAATCTTTCTCTACTCTCATTCTTTCGCGTCAGTTGGTAGTTGATATGTCATTTAGTTTATGCGATGACTAACAACCCGTTTTAAAGAGGTTATGAAGTTTCTAGTGTCGTAAGTGCCAATTCAAGTCGCTGGATTATGATAGAAGCAAGACGCACGTTAGAGTACCATAGAAGGACAGAATTCATTGCAAGTTTCAAATGCCTGTAATACCTCTGTTGACTTACAGCCTTCTGTCACAGACAAAGAACGTTTCAGTTTAAGAAAAGGCAGGCCTATATCTACCAGTACATTATATGTTACCACACTCACAAAATAATTTATCCAGGCACGAAATGCCTTCGTCTGTTCAAGCACTTGGATCGTATGTTCGAATCCAACTCGAGGCATGGGTGTCTTTTTTTATTTATTCCATGGTTGTGCTCTCCTGTGTAAAGAGCAGCCTTGCGATGGGCTGATTACACGTCCAAGATTAACATTTTATAATTAATTAATTAATTAATTCTGAATGTCCACGAGCCACAAGGTCTAATTCGCGAGGCGAGAATAAGACAATAAAATGACCACATTAGTAATTAATTTTATGATAACTATGTAGATTCCCGAGGTACGGCTTTTCTAACATCCAGTGAAGTTTTGTTTGATGGGATAATTGATGACAAGTCAAGAGGGACGTGGTAGGAAACAGCTGTGGCATATTTTAAGGCGATTCCCTCATATACGCATTTCTTGACAAACTGAGAAGGTCCACTAAAACTGGGAACAAGCTGAAGGAGGCTTGCGGTACGTGAGCGGATGAGAATCTGTGGGAAAAGGAAAAGCTTGGAGAGGAATCAATCACGGTCTGCTTCAAGTCAATATTACAGTAACAATTTGGAAAGACTGTGGAAAACCACGACAAAGCTCAAGTAGGATAGCCGGTACCTGGGTTCATTATCAACCAGATACTTGTTTGTACCTTCTGAATGCAAGTGAGATGCATTATCCCCGTGCTAAAATGCTCGGTGTGTGAAATGGAACTAAAGAACTATTTCTTACTGTAAGGCATAGAGTTGTAATTGAAAAAATTATAGTCGCAAATTTAACGTCATATTCGGAAGAACATCTCTCATGTCTAATGAGATTGGTTACAAATTTAATTTGTTTGAAGAAAGCCATCTTCTGGGATGTGGCGCCATGTAGAAATTGTGTTAACCGATGTTATGGAGGAACGTATCGCCTCCATCTTCAGGATAGAAGACAAGAAGGAATCCGCGAGCGAACCAGCAGAGCAGATGCAACAGACTGAATCCAGTCGAGTAAACACAGCTGTCTGTTGCAGCTGCTCTGCTGGTTCGCTCGCGGATTTCTTCTTGTCTTCTACCATGAAGATGGAGGCGATACGTTCCTCCGTAACGTCGTTTAGCACAATTTCTGCATGGTGCCACATCCCAGAAGAGGCTTTCTTCATAGTCACCGCCGTGAAAAACTCAAATCTTACTTAATTTGTTTGTTTGGAGATAGTTGCTCAATCCTAATCCTGTGGCGCTACAGCCCCAATTTGGGCCTAGGCCTACCTCCATGAAACTCTCCGTTTCACTTCGGTTTTCTAGATCTTACACATACGGTAGGACTCCTTGGGCGAGTGATCAGCTCGTCGCAAGGCCTCTACCTGTAGACAAACACAGAAAAACGCACACAAACATCCATGCCCTGAGTGGGATTCGAACCCACGATCGCGGCTTCCGAGCGAGCGAAGACAGTGCACGCCTTAGACCGCTCGGCTACCGTGACCGGCTAGTTGCTCAATAGGAAATGCTATTTTCGCAGGAAAGTTTTGCTTAAGTAGGGTGTGAAAGTTAATGGCCCAGATATTCAAGTCACACTTTTTAATACAAAGTTTACAGTAATACTGTGATATGACATCGCTTGGCTGGAGACAAATGATGTGTGTTCCTGACGCAACCTTCTGCTTATTTTGATACGTTTGCAAGAATAATGTAACGTATCTAGAGTGAATAATAATAATAATAATAATTTTATATAAAAAGTAGTGAAGTGTCTCTCTGAAGTCGCTGATAGACTGAAAGCATACACCCATAACAGGACAGATATAACAGTACGCAATTGTTAAGCCTGCGAATGATGTTATATTTTTCATAGACCTACGTAAATTGTGACGTTGAACTAAAACGTGAATGGGTCTGTGACGGTGTTCAAGGACCTTGCACATATGCCCGAAACTCAACAAATCCACTCGTATGCTCGTCCATGTTGAAGGAAGCATTACGGAAGACGAATGGAAAAATGCTTGATTTCTTTCGTTAATATTAATTCTAACTCTGCTCTTCTTGAATTCTCCATAGATATCGAGCAGTAAATTATATATTGTATAGGCCTACACATTATGTAGTATAAGTGACAGTATTTTATGTCATGTCACGTGACGGTAAATATGCTGGTGCAGATCAGTTACAGCGGCTGGGTAGATGAGTTTAGTTTGTGGAGAAATAGCTGACAAGTAGCGTTTTTGCTCGACTGGTAAACTGAGCCAACATTTGTTAACCCATCAACATAACAATAATATTATGTTATGTACAAATACACAACTCATTATTCTTGGGGTCATTGAACTAATTAAATAATTATTGCCTAAATGATACCGTTACATTTTTTGCCTCTGTTTGTGTATGCTTGTTTTCCTTTTTGTTTCTTTGTTCGTGCTTACTTTATAACTGACCTTTGTGCTGTTGAGTAAACGTAAATAAACGTAAATAAATATAGAATTGAACCAAACTGAATTATTGAGACTTTAAACTAAAAGTTACACTTTTCATTTGACAGTGATTACATCAGGAACAACATAATATTTCTGTTAATTCCTTTCCCGATATTTGTACAGAATTCTATGCTAATAGAGATTACTCAAATTCAAGCACAGTGCTTAGAGTTTGAGAGTCAGTTGCGTCTCCAAACAATTTAATGGTGTCAGAGGACAGATCATGAAATTAATAAAATATGTATGTGGATTAAAATTCTTATTAACAATAGTTTTAATGTATTTTGGACCGTCATTACCCTGCCTTGCATTGTGAGATAGAAATTAATTTAAAATATGTTACCATGTTCGAACAAAATATAAGCATGCTGTTATTTGAAAAGAATTATACTAATATAGCGTTCTTAGAACAATTATGTTTTAGAATACAAGGCAATAATACTAGGACCATGGGAAATCTATATTTAGCTTCCTGCTGGTCGTGGCAGGCGAGGAACAACTATTTTCTTTCGTCTCTGACAGCTCCATGACTCTGTCTGTAATAGTGCACAATTATACCTGGTCTTTTCTAAGGTTAAAATTCTAGGCATTTCCAATTCAAACTGTCCTCTCGTGACAACATCTGCCACTTGTTCATGGTTGCAAATGAATTTCAGTACATCATCACATATCCCTCACAATCCATCTTAATTATGCGCAAGGCCAATACATTCTGTTTTACAATACTTCACTTACATCTGACTGGTCACGTGTTTTCAATGAAAATATGGCTGACCGTGAAGGTCATGAGTTAAATTAATTTCTTGAACACTAACCTTCTGGTTAATTTGGTTGATAGGTAGTTATAGAATTTTGGTATGATTAGCGTTATTATAAATTCCTGTTTGTTCTGCATCTACTGTGCAGTAGAATATGTTATATGTATGCCTTTGCCCTATATATCTGTACTGTTTTCTTCTTTAATCTTTAAGGAATGTGTCCTGTAGTGTGTCACTGATCACCTCGACAGGGGACGAAAGCAGACGTAATAGCATAGGCTCGAATAAAGACAAACACATTCAACACACCCAACCACTAACCAACGCCAAATATCAGTGTATTATAAACAACATGAGTGAACACAGTTACATAGTATACACAACATTTTGGATCAAGATAATAGCCATAAGCCGAAATACAATCACAGAGAGTAAAGCCCAAAACGACCAAGAGAGAAAATTTATACCTTATTTAAATTAAGATGAGAATTAACCACTAAAAATATCCAGCATATGGTATTTCCATAAGTTCAATATTTTAACATTTTAATGGTTTAACTTTTCAATATATTGTTTAATAATTTAAGATTTTTAATAAGTTTTAAATACTTGTTTAATACATTTTAAACTAGTTTAGGTTCAGTATATAACCACTTAATCTATGTATATAAAGGTGATTGGTGAAAATGAGAGAAGCACGCCATTTTTTTTTCATTGTTTTCGTAACACACGACTAAGTTCAGTATATGGAGCCATATAAGAGGCACAGTTCATTAGCATAAGGCTTGTTAATATATCGCCTGATGATGGCCCAATGAACCGAAACACGCAGCGACGCTGTACGACCAATAAACTCAGTTAAGAACGTTGGAATGTGAGTGAGTTATTTGGTGTTTGTTGTGTTTGGCAGAAAAAGCGAAAACTCGGATATAATACAGTTTTATTCGCTTTCTATTTGGATCATTGTGTTAACTGATTATCGGCTGGAAACCAAGGCTTTATTAGCAGAAGTATTTGGAACATAATATTTTGGTATTTGCATCCGTGTTCTCGTTCACTTTACGCGCTGTACCTGCTTTTTTCGGTTCCTCTCTTCTATTTTTGACAATTCTGCTTTCGTTTCCATGGCATCGCGTGTGGTCATGATGACAACAAATCGATTACAGGGTCTGCCTGCCCCCCGATGAATGATGGAGAAGTGCGCTTGTACGGAATGAGGTTCTGCCCCTTCACTCAGAGGGTTCGCATTGTCCTGAACGCCAAGAACATCCCTCACAATGTCGTCTACATCAACCTGAAGAACCAGCCCGAGTGGTACTTCAAAATTAACCCTGATGGGAAGGTGCCAGCACTGGACACGGGCGATGAAGTTGTGTTAGAGTCCCTGGACATCGTAGATTTCCTGGACCAGAAGTTTCCTGACCCTCCACTCTACCCTAGTGATCCGGAACTGAAAAACAGAGATAAGGAATTCATCCAAAAATTTGGCAAGGTTATGATTTTGTTGCAAATATACTAACTCCATGAAACAAAGTCCTACATGAAAAGCTAATAGTCATTCCAGTATTCAAAGTATTACTTGCCCTTCATGGAACCCGGTGAACCGGGGTAGACGGGCTGGACGACAGAGGGGTCTGAGTTCGAGTCCCTGTAGGTTTACGAATTTTCTCTTCTTCTTACCGTCCAGACCGTTTCTGGAGTCCATCCAGCTCACTATCAAACGGGTACTGGGGGCTCTTTCCTCAGGGATGAAGCAGCAGGGGCATGAAGCTGACCACTCACCTCCAACTAGTGCCGAGGTAAAGAAAATGTGGATCTATACATCCACTCCCTCATACGCCTTCTTGACGTAGTGCTTAGTAATTAAGTACAGGAACAAATTTTTTTCATGGAACCCGAAGATTCTAAATTTTAGTCTGGTAATGAAAATGTATCGTGTTTGAGAAATTCCTCTGTGTCTAACTGCACTAGCGACATAGGAATTAAAATAAATAATTAAAATGTAACTGCTCTTCTCCTGAGCCCATACGGGAATCCGCTCGAAAGTGAAGCCAAAATAAACGGTGAATTTTTGAATAAGATAACATGCTACCAGATCTGGCTTACCACATATATCAGATGCTTTGATAGATAAGTATGGAGCATCATAATGATGGCTGGCTGGATCAAATTAAACTATTTTTTTTTTGTTGCTAGTGGGGTGGGACTAAGTCCCTTGTACTGCGGCCACTTCTGGCCCCAGATGATAGGTGAGGGTGATTATGGAGCAATTGGTGGAATGAAGATTGGCAGGGGAAACGGAAGTACTCGGAGAAAACCTGCCCCAGAGCCACTTTGTTTACCACAAATCCCACTTGACCAGACCCGGGATCGAACCCGGGCCGCCGCGGTGGGAAGCCAGCTACTAACCGCTTGAGCTATGGCGCGGCCCCAAAATTAAAGTAACTCTCTATCATTTCCTCTTCCCTACCACATATCATGGTTACCTAAGAACAAACCGGGGTCTTCTCTTTGGGCAACCAGTGTCTAAACTCCCAAGCCTAATATGAATAATAAAAGTAAAGCTATCCGTGTACCAGGCCGTGAAGGCCCATAGGGTTGTGAGACGTTGAGGATCCCACATTACCTTGACAATCAGCTCACAGATGGCGGTAAGGTTGTCAGCCTTACGCGCTGGCCGCGCTTTACTCCCCAGGAAAATTATTTAATTAATTCCTGGTATTCAGTTCTGTTAGAGGCTGAGTCGACCCCAGGACCAGAGCGCGGCCGGAAGGATTAGGTCAATTGAAAAGAATCCATTGACCTCATCGGGACTTGAACCCGCGACCTTTCGGCTTGTAACATGAATAGTAAGGATTAAATTTATGAAATTGGAAGCTTAGAAGTATGTTTCCATCGAGAACTATGCGGCATTCCAGTATTTAATATGAATCTGTAGAAGACTTTACTTTTGATCTTGAGTATGGTAATTCATTGGTATTGTCAAGTATGAGGGGTTAGCGTGACTGATAATAATGGTCTCTAGATTTGATGTTTGTGTTTATTGAACACTTCTTCACAATTACAAGAAATCATAGCGTTATCACTAATCTTCAAAATTCACTAGGACTTGCTCCATTACCGTCCTTGTACTCTCAACTGGCAATTACTTTTATACTCGCCACCAGTCTGAGTTAACTCATGCGTGGCGAATGCATTTCTGGGTCCCCCTTAGGAGTTCAAAACAATGAAACAATGTCATTTCAAAGAGATCTGAAATATTCCTTCTGCCTCTCAGGTCGTTGGAGCCACCTCGAAGGCCCTACACAACAAGGATAACTCACCGGTGGACAGTTATATAGAAGATGTCCTTGAACATCTGAAAGAATTCGAGGCAGAACTGGCAAAACGAGGGACCATTTTCTTTGGAGGTAAGCTTTAGTTTGGAAGAAAGACTAAGGGGATATTGTTTTTCAATAAGAGTTTATAGGCTCTAGGCTTTATGGGAGAATGACTGGATATGTTGAATTAGAAATAACGTAGAAGGGAACGATCATGATCTATTTTAAAGTACCATATCAAATTTGAATGAAGAGACTGAAGGCACCCGTAAATATACTCAATCAGGCTAGCCACCATTCGCGCTAAGAATCTGAAACTTCCCTATTATGAATTGAAAGTCCTAATGTTTCAGTCGTCAAATTCAGTGCGATTGTATTAAAATGGAGTTAAGGAAAATAGATTTGTTAGAATGTGAACTGGCTCGAAATAGGATTAAATTGCAGGCTAGACTCCTTATGATAAATGGCAGGAATTTATTGAATGGAAGTCCAGGGACCGAAACCCTGTAATTGATCCATCAATATATATTTATTGATCTCTCTCAAATAACAGCATAATATAAAGCATTTATTGAAAATATTTTATCTAAGTACTAAAATATAAGTTTACGTACTTTCAATTTATAGTATGTATGGGATTTCTTCTCTGTAAAATGATCTCGCCATGAAGAAATGTGAAAGGGTTGCAGTCTATTTCAAAACAGCTGCGAGCGTCTCGACATGCTCCCGAAATAATTAGTTTTAGGTCTGTCTAAATAGAGACATGAAGGTATTTAGCGGGAGTAAGTTGAATCCAATCAATATCTTCACACCACATTTCAATAAGCCTTAACTGTCAGTTTCCATTTCTTCAGTGCCAGTGATGTTCACAGAGCTATGTGTATTTCATGGGCAAATAGTATTTTGTATAAGAATTCACAAAGAATTCAAAGACATGAGAAATTCCTTTCAAATATTTTACGACTACCCAGTTCTGATGAAATGCCAATACATGTCACATGCTGTCAGATATGTAATATTTGTAAATGCATACATTTTCGACTCACCATTAAGATTATGATCCATTCTAATATTTTCATGCCATCTATGCCTGTATCACCTAATATTATATCCCTTGTATTAAAATTTAAGGCGATAACAAAAGTCAAGTTAATAGCCTTAAAATGCTGTATGTATTTGTCATCCTTTCAATGCGTATTACATGTTCAGACACTCCTGTCTTACTTAATTTGTTAACCCTATCAATATTAATGAAGTGTATAAATTATGAAGCCCCTCGTTATGAATTTTTCTACGTCCCCCTCTCGGTAACGAACCTGGAGTAGATGTAAATTTAAATGATAAGTAATTATAGTGGAGACATTAATTGTATTTGCTGTATTTGAACAATTTTCTTGTATATAATTGTCTTAGATGAAATAAACGTGCATTTTTTATCTGAGGTGTGAGTATAGGTGAAATATTCCAAGTGTAATAGAATTTATGTAATTGTTGCAGGCGATAATCCGGGAATGCTTGATTACATGATGTGGCCCTGGAGCGAGCGTTCCAAAATTCCAAGTGCCCTTCAGGATAAAGAATTCCAATTTCCGAAAGAGAAATTTCCGAAACTAGTAAGTATTCAGAGTGGACAGTAGAAAATTTAATCTAGCTCTGACACTCAGTACTTCGCTTCTGTTTGTTAATCATAAGTACGTGTATAATACTTTAAGAAGCAACTTGGAAACAGATATTATATGATCAGAAATTCTAAGAAGAATTTGAAGCATTTAATTTTTCCATCTATACACATGACTGTAATGAATTATTATTACTGTATAATGTATCATCATATTTATACCATATTTTACTAATATAGGTTCACACTACTTGAAAATTTCAAATATCACCTTAAATTTTCATATGTTGGCCACGTTTCTGCTGAGAATTAAGGCTCAAGATGGTGATTAATATGTCATAGAGACATGCATAAGCTCCAGCTCTTGCATTTGCATGCGTTCTTTTCACAGCACGCATAAAATTAACTCACGCCGGGGGCGTCCATCTATTCGTACACATATTTCTTCTATTGAATTATAGAACGGAATTTGATTAAATTTATTATTACTGTTCTACGCTGAGAGTTGTCTGGCAATATTAATTTCAGTTCATATATATAATACCTTACTATAAGTTAAACTAAATTAAATTTTATATTCTTTAAACTTCTAAATATATACAGTAAATAAATTCTTATAAATTTTCTCTTATTTCTTGATGATTTTTTCAGCCTGTGGTCTGATGTTGTATTACAATATAGGGATTTTTATAATGGAGAAGTGATTTATGTTCACAATGTTACGTTTTTTGAAAACCGCATAATGCATCAAGCAGTCATACAGGCCGCCAGGGCTGCAGAACACAGAACAATGGTCACCGGAAGCATACGTGTATATTCACAACATTATCACCATGAATTAGAAATTGTATTCCTATATAGTTTATTTTAATGTAAATCTGAGGTAAGAATGAGCTGTTTTATTAGTATAGAATAAGTACGATGTACTGAAGTGTGTGTTTGTGTGCAGGTCGCCTGGAGGGAAGCCCTCAAAGATGTGAAAGCCGTGGGAGATACCATCACGAGCCTGGAGACACATGTCAAGTTCCTCAAGGGTTATCAGGGCCCCAACCCCAAATTCGACAATCTATAAACACTTTCCCGCTCTCGGAAAATGATCCAAAACGCTTCATGGAACCCATATCAAAGAGTTACGCTTATTGCATATGCTTTGTTTTTTTTTTTTAAACGAGAGGGAACAATTTCGGTTATATTCTTACTGCAGTCCTTGTAGCTTCCATGTTGACAATAATAATTACTACGTAAATATTTATTCATTAGTTTGCAGTATTTGTGTTCTCATGAAAGCCAGCCGAGAAAGAAAATGATATGTAATAAATATTACATGTATAATAAAAGAATTTCATGAAAACCTGTAAATTATTCAAAGAAAAACAGGAAATAAATATGAAATTACATGTTAAATGTAGTCATGAGAAATGTATTTGCGGAAGTAAAGCAACCCTTTAAACCAAAAGGCACTTATTATAATAAGTACACAGTTCCTATCAGCAACAGGTTCTTCGGTCCCACGGTGCCAATTTACAACACAAATAACTCTTAATTCCACGAATACATTAAATGGTTTTTTTCTTATATAATCAATTTCTAATATTGTGTTTACCAGTGTTAGAAGTTGATTAATTTTGGGACACGTAACAGACTACATGGCTCGACCACTCAGTGGTTGAGGGACTACACTGAAAAGCTGAGATCCGATCATTTTGGCAAGAAATTTCCAACTCTTTATAGAACCCGAAAGTTCAGTATCAAACACGCAGAAATTCTTATCTAGACAGTATTCCGAGCCAGTTGAACCCAGTGCATAACCTCATACTCTAATCGCTGGAGATTTATTTTCATATTATACTGACATCTTTGGAAGCCTCGACGTCTCACAACCCTATGGGCCTTCATGGCCTGTTACAAGGATAGCTTTACCTTATAACGGTGAATTGTATAGTGTGGAAATAGCGGTAGCGCTGTAATAGCCTGTAGTTTTGAGTGGTGTGTATAAGGGGTCAATAAATCCAATCCAACCCCCGTCTATAAGTCACGCACACCCCTATAAAACGTAACGTTATCAAATGTTAATTTGTATGCAGATATGTAAGGGCAAGAATGAAATGTATGTTCCTCTGTGTGGAACTGGACAAGTATGTGAAAGCACAGAGTTCTGCCTTCGGAACTGTAGCGCCGGTATTCCTGTAACTCCGATGCCACAATTTATGAACCACAGGGGATTACAGTTAAGAGGATCTCACTTTTCACATACACGACTGTACGAACCTCAAACGTGACACATGCAATATATACACGTTTACTCGTATATTGACCTAGTTCATTTTTATTATATATAAGGAATGTTGAAGAAAACAGTCTTCTGGGATTTGGCACCGTGTATATGTGGTGTTAACCGACGTTTCGGAGGAACGTGTCGCCTCCATCTTCAGGGTAGAAGGAAAAATATAAGAAATATATAAGACCGTGAGACTACAGTTCTCACGGTCTCTTTGCTTGCGGATTTCTTACATTTTCCTTCTACACTGAAGATGGAGGCGATACGTTCCTCCGAAACGTCGGTTAACACCACATATACACGGTGCCAGATCCCAGAAGACTGCTTTCTTCATAGTCACCGCCGTGAAAACCTCTAATCTTATATAAGGAATGTTGTATCACGAGTTTCGTGCACGTGTATGTATGTAGGTGAGCGTGTGCACGGGCGTATGCTATCCCTTATAATTTTTTATCCACGTTAAGGATTTCGCGATTGACTAGAAGAAACACATCCTACAACATCAGAATTAATGATAACGACGTGCACTGTGCAGTACTCCTTAGAAAAATGTGTTGCTTGAAGATGATCCTGTGCGGCTGAAACATGTAGCATAAAAGCAATGAACATGTATTTTAATGGTATTTTAAACATTTAAAGAAAATAAAGTGTGAATTAGAGACGTTAAAAATTTAAATTTATATTATTGCATTGCAGACACAAAAACAAGACTACAAGTGATAGTTAAACAGAAATAAGTAATTGCGTTAGAATTGTGATGCTACGCTCATATTTCATAACTTGTTACTGAATTACCATAAATATTAACAAAATGGTTGTCGTGCGAAATCTGTATCTAGTTTTAGGTTTGATTACAGTATTTATTTGGCCATTGGGTCTATGAACGTGAAATTATATATTAGGAAGCAGTATAAACACAAAAACGTCCCCTTCATGAAAGTTTTTTATATGTTATAAATTACAAATGATGTTGAATACATGGTGAGAATTTGTGATAGTAGAATTATGTTAAAATTTACACAGAAATCTGTCACCGAATTGTAAATATAGAGCTCTTGTTTGTCTGGAATTATAGACTGAAGAATTTGAAAGGCAGTAGATATCCGTTGTCCCCAGATTTTCTTTCTGCAACTTCTCTCATATTTTGCAATTGGCATTCGTCATACTGTTTGGGTCTCAATTGTGGGATCTCACAAAGTGATCAGATTTCATCATATTTTTACAAACGCTAGCTTTCATTTTTGGGTAGTGCTAAAGAGACTCTCCTCAGGATGGTTATTATGGAGTCCAGCGTTTCTTCAGACGTCGGCACGATCTGGTCCGCGGGCAGTAGGAACCCATAGTTCCCCTTGTCTCGCAGTTCCCACTCGAAAGTATACGTCACATTCAGCTTGCTCTTTGCCCAGTCCATGCTGCCTCCCGTGGCCTCGTCTGCAAAGCACAGGTTAATTTTAATAGTTTTCGTAATAGTTCTGGGAGGTTTTGCATTCCTGATTGGTTTCAGATTCATTTAAAGAATGTGTAAGTGCAATTGTACTACAGTTATTACTCTGCAAATTCAGTTGCGTCTTCATGTAGGCCTACCTAGTGACTTGTAGTACTCAGCACATCAGGACATGCTTAAAATGAAATTGACAGATCTTAGTAAGGCCTATTTTAATGTAATTTAAATCCTGCTTACACTTCGCAATAATGGGGAGTTATACTTAATGGTAGGGTTTTTAAGGTTCAAAATTATGTTCATCATAAATCCGGTGTAGACTTCTAACAAAAAACTAATCGAAATTCATTCGATAAATTTTGAGGTGAAATATATCGACAAAACGGAAAGGATATGACTTTCCCTTTACATATAATATTACGCATTCTGTCCAAATAAAGAAAACAAACTCCGTGGTTTTAGTTCGCAAGTGAACTATACCGACCAAGCGACCGCCTCTTGTCGGCCAAGTTAGTGCCCACAGCCGTTAATTTCGGTTTTCTAGACCGGAGTAGCTATTTCCTTGAAATAGCTCCTCAATTATCCTCACGAGGCTGAGTTCAAGATCCACTACTCAAAAAATCTGGTAGCACCGGAATCGAACCCAGACCTCTGGATTTGTAGCCAGGAATTCTGACCACAACACCACAGAGGCGGTCTCTGTCATAAAGATTGTATAATTCCTGCGATAAGGCGACTGAAAGCACAGAGAATGGAACTCATTATACCGTATGCCAGTAAATGAACGAAAATTGCGCACGGTGCTTGTTTACCACTGCCCCTGTTATGCTGCATACAGAAACACACGTAACTTAGTCAATGCTTTGCTTCGTAAGCGGGAGTTCTCTGGATAAATCCTCAGCTCGAAGGCTGGCTATTTTGTCAGATGTTTCAGTTTTACTCAGTCCGTCCACATAAATATTAGTGTTAGAACAATGGAAGAACTTTTTCTTCCATATCTGCCAATTAATTGTTCACACTCCTCCTCCCACAATGCATCATATTCTCACAAATTATCCATTTGGAGGCGCATCGTTAAGTAATGAAGAGTCCGAAACCCTCCGTATGCTTCGATCTTATAAACCAATTGCACTTCTGTTATTTATGAATGGCCTGGTCTTATAGATAAAAGCTGAACTGAGGAATTGTGGTCTATTTAGATGAGCGGGTCTTTGGGGATTGAGGACCCTGCACAGTAATTTATTTTTGTAAGGATTACCGGCCCTGAGCTTGGATCATAGTACAATGCCTCTGTAATGTAATTTCGACTCTTAACTGCTGTGCTGCCTTCTTCGGCCACTACCTGGGCTATATACAAGTTAGTTATGCTTAATAAAATTTATGAGGGTTAAGGTTCTCGGCGGTGACTATGAACAGTGTCACCTACTGGAATCTTAGGCTGTGCAGTATGATAAGTTTTTAAAAACATTCCAGTGGAATGCACTGTTTCCAGGTTAATGATCGAAGAGTAATCCAAGTAACCAGCAAAATCATTGAACGGTTTACGACAAACTAACTGATGACTGTACAGTGTAATATTCGGTCTAGAAAACCGAGATTAACTGCCGTGGGAATCCATTGCGACCACGCGACACCCTCTATCCGCAAAAGTTGGCACTAACTTCGCCGAGAAGCGGCGGACGCTCGATCGGTATAGTTCGCTTGCGGACTACAGGCTACGGAGTTTGTTTTGTACAGTGCAATATCACTACTGCCAACAATGGACTTATTTGTGTGTCAAGATTAATGAGGGATGAAAAATCGTAAATTTGTGGTATGGAATCTGATACACACTGATAGTTTTACCCTATAGAAACTTACAGATGGCTTCAATGATGGAGCCCACCACGTACTGAGTCCCAAATCTCTTAGATAGAGAGACAGCCGCTATGTTGCCAATCTCCAGCTGTGGGAAAAAACACAAACCCAATAAGGGGAACATTGTATATGGACTAAATCACACTTCGACCGACGAAGGTTGTTCGTGTATTACGAATCGCTGGGCAGGGGTCTACGAATGGTACTTAGTCAGATTGTTAGACCTGGATACTTCGATAAAATGTAGATGTTCTTGGGCCTCAGAAGACCCACTAGGCCAGATTTAGAGATAAATTACCAAGTTTATTGGTATAATATTCGAAAGTTAGGTTCCTGCCTCTCATGAAAGAAATTGCACCTCCTCAAACGAAGTCAGTGGTCTAACGTTTAGAGAGACAATGTCTTTGTATTATGAGATATACAAAGATATTTTTTATTGCTAGTGGGGTGGGACTAAGTCCCTTGTACTGCGGCCACTTCTGGCCTATTGTACCAGCCCCAGATGATAGGCGAGGGTGATTGTGGAGCAATTGGTGGAATGAAGATTGGCAGGGGAGACCGAAGTACTCGGAGAAAACCTGCCCCAGAGCCACTTTGTCCATCACAAATCCCACTTGACCAGACCCGGGGTCGAACCCGGGCCGCCGCGGTGGGAAAACCAACGACTAACCGCTTGAGCTATGGCGCAGGCCGTATACAAAGATATACTATGCGATTGAAACCCTGTTTAGTAATTATTAAAGTAGATGGTATAAATATTTATAGCTATTTTCTAAAGAGTTAATGAACAGTCTGGTACATGGCCTCTATTCTCAAATTACCTCTCCTAAACTCGAGGTGCGTAATAATTTGTACCCTTCACCAAATATTATTTGAGTGATCAGCTCAAGGAGAATAAGATGGTCAGGAAAGGAGAAGTCTTGGGACAGATGAGAAATGCAGATATAAATGTAGATGGGATGATACTATTAAAATGAATCTTAAATAAGTAGGACATGAGGGTGTGGACTCAATTCATCTGGTTCTGGAAAAGAACCAATGGTAGGATCTTGCGAACATGAACGTTCAGGTTGTATAAAAATCGGGGAATTCCTTTATGAGTTTATCTTCGGTATGATAGCCTCTCGAGAAGGAATCCGTCCATGAGTTTATTCTCTCAAACTAATGAAAATTCTGAAATCGTTCTTTTGCAGTTCAGAAACATAACCCCTGCCACTACATTTGTTACAAAAAAACGATGAGCCGGGATAGAGCAGTAGGTATAGCAATTGGCTAAGGGCTGGACGGCCGAGGGGTCGGAGCTCGAGTCCCAGTAATGGCAAGAACATTCTCCTCTCTACGTCGTCAAGACCAAATCTATGGCCCATCCAGCCTCCTATCAAATGGGCAACGGGAGCTCTTTCCCCGCGAGTAAAGCGGCTGGAGCGTGAAGCTGACCACTCACCCCAAAATGGTGTCCAGATCAAGAATACATGGATCTATACATATACTCTACCATACGTCCTCACGGGGCAGTACCAAACTGGTTAAGTACAGGACAGCTTTGTCTTTACAAGTAAATAATTGCTGAGTTCTTAAGCATATAGTGCAGTGCTGTGGCCTTTGACGGTTACATGTCTTTTATTTATATGAGTTCCGGAATGATAGCAACTTACAAGCTTGTAGTAGTTGTTGGCCATCTCATAGCGATGTCCGAAAGGTACCATGAGCAGCTGGCTGTAACTGTGAAACGAGAAGTACACGGTGGGGTTCAGCTCCGTGATAGTATCTGCCAGTGAAGCAGTCTCCACCGTGGAGAAAGGGCCCGTCCCTGCGTAGATCTCGGAACACTCGTTGCTGCTAGCACCGCCCTCTGCCAAACATTCATAAAACGTAGGTAACTATATTCCCTGGACCCTCAAAGAAACTGAGCTTACTGGTGGTTGATAGTGTTTAAATCTACTAATCTGGCTGTCAAAACATCGCGAAGCCATTTAAATTTGAAAAAAAAATGCGCGTAAATACAATTTAATATACTCGTAGTTAAATATTGGAACTTTTGTTATTTAAGTGTTGATAATCTGGAGTGAGAAAAAAACGATCTCTTTTAAACCTGTAAATTTATCCGAATAATGCAAAGTTTTGTATTTTACAGTGCAGGAAGTTCCCTTTTTTAAGCAGGTTCACAAGCAGGGGAGGACAGTTGGGTACAGTACCGTTCCAGTGATCATCCCAGTTCCTGTTAGGGTCCACCCCGTCGCAGGATGTGCCAGGTGTGCGCGTTTTGCGCCACATTCGATCCTGCAACAGGATGAGCAATCAATATTACGTAGCATTCCACAGCCTGACGCATTCTATTCCTGCAACGAAAGGGGCGCATACTTTCGTCTAAAAAGTGTTCCTTTTGTTCCGTATCTCATATTCACATTGATGTACATTTAGTACAGATGCAAAGCTAGTGTTTAAAATATTATAAAATTGTCATAAAAGGTTAAAGAATTCCGTCCAGTGTGACTAGTAAAGATTTTTCTTATATCAATCCTTCATCCCTTACCTCTTTTGGTCTTTACAGACCATCCTCAGAGAGACATCAATACAATCGGAAGCCACTATTACAATTTTTTGAAAAAAATATATACATATAATGTTGATAAAATACAATGGATATAAATTCCTCTTCTCAAGAACTACAAGGCGGCACACCTTTGACCCCTTCAAGAGAAGAAACAATAAAAAGGGCACGAACAAACTTGGTTTACAATTTCCAACAAAGTCTTAACATATTAAGACAGCCGCTGTAGTTGTTGAAATACAAGACATTCCGAATATTGGTTTTTGGACAAACTTTCACACAAGAAGGTACATAACGGAATACAAGTAATTTCCTTAGGAACTGTAACAGATACTTATACAGGAACCCTGTCAATTAATCTGACAACAGGCACTGAATTTCTTCCATCGGCTTGCTTTTGTATTGCCTCATACCCGTAGCCGATGCATAACAAATATTGTGTATAACTTCCATAGCATTTAGGTCCAACATTCACTTTTGCGTGACAATGACACACTTTGAAAGGCTGCAGTACAGGCATCACAGCAAGACAGTAAAATACATTATTCCACCAACATACTGAAGCAAGGATCATGTGCTGAACTGCACTTGAAAATAATTATTAGATGTCAGTGCTTTGTAGATATAAGGTAAAAGTAAACTTATCCCTGTAACAGGCCTTGGAGGCCCATAGGATTGAGAGACGACGAGGCACCCACATTTTCTAGACAACCGCCTCAAAGATGGCGGTGAGACTGTCAGCCTTACGCGCCTGCCGTCCTTTACCCCCAGGAAGATTCCTGGTACTCATTTCTATCAGATGCTGAGTTGACCCTAGGGCCATCGTGCGGCTGGAAAGATTAGGTCGATAGAAAAACCCAGTGATATCATCAGGATTCGATGCCATTTCCTTCCGGCTTGTAGCATAGCTATGCTACCGCGTACCCTGGCTTGCAGATGTAGGGGATTTAAAGAAACAGTTCATTCTCAGCGCCAATTTTCATAGAACGGGATTCTTAATTCTGTCAACAAATTTGTGGGAAGCTGTCACTCTGAATGTTTGTAACATTAAGGTAAAGCAGTCCTATATTCCTATATCTTTTAAATCGAATGACACAGTTTCTGAGACTTCAATTGTGGTAAGCAAATTTATAATATGCGCATAATTCGCGATTGGTTCTGTTACACCAGATTCTTAAAATGGTGTTCAAGTTCTGCTGCAGCCTCACAGTACGTCCTTCAAATATCTGGAGTCGAACCCCTTTCCATTACCCTCTTTAACAATGACTTTCTTCAGAAATGTAACGTGAAATAGAGTCTTCAGCACTGGACAGAAATTCGGTTTCCTGAGCGGAAATAACAACGCGCTCTGCGACTATCAGCATTATTAATATATGCAGTTAAATGTTCTGTGAGCCGGTCACGGTAGCCGAGCGGTCTAAGGCATGCACTGTCTTCGCTCGCTCGGAAGCCGGGATCGTGGGTTCGAATCCCATTCAGGGCATGGATGTTTATGTGCGTTTTTCTGTGTTTGTCTACAGGTAGAGGCCTTGCGACGAGCTGATCACTCGCCCAAGGAGTCCTACCGTATGTGTAAGATCTAGCAAACCGAAGTGAAACGGAGAGTTTCATGGAGGTAGGCCTAGGCCCAAAAAAATTGGGGATGTAGCGCCACAGAAAAAAAATATTCTGTGAGATCTGAAGATTTCACCGAGGCTAAAGTTGACCAAATTTTTAGCTGACAGGCCGAGAATATTTCATTGATTTTAATATTCTCACGGAAAATGAAACATATGTACGAGGGCTTAAGTTTCCCACGGGCACAAGGTTCACAATCCTTAATGTAGGCAGAGTGTACTCGTAAACCCTCTCACGTTCTTGACTCCAATCCTTACCGTAGTGTGAGAATACTGGTATCCGTCGGGGTTGGTGCTAGGAAACACGTACCAGTCGAAGTTTTCTGCGATGAATCTCACATCAGAATCTGTACTCGTTAGCAACTGATTTAGGATCCATGTGGATAGGGCCGGACAGATCCATTCACGTGCGTGAATTCCTAGAATCAATTATATGTATTACCCTTGATAAGTTGTCTCTCATATTAATATAGTGATGCAGGTGGAAGTAATTTCTTGATAATCATTGTAGCCTGCTAAAGCAAAACACGTACAAAGAAATTAAGCGTAATAATAAAAAATAATGTGCAAATTTTGTCAAAGTTTTTTTCAATAAGTTTTGTGTCTGTTGAAATATAAACAAACATATATTGGAACCTAGGTTTGTAGTGGTAATTTCTGTTGTTCCATTTAAATAACTTTTGAAAAGAATACGATTACGTCTCTACAAATGCTTAAATTTAAAGATATCATTTTCTTGAAACTCCAACATCTTCAGTCTCTTCCTCATGTTCACGTTCTGCAGTCCGTTTTCATAACCGTGGTTCTAAGGACAGAGTTATGGCGCTCTGACTATTGTACTATTATTTGCGGTGTAAAGGCTGTACCAGAGCCTTACCACTTGACTGCTATTTTGAAGTATGTGATTAATCATAGTTTTAACAGCCTCAAGTCATTAGAGTAATCTATAAATGACAAATGTTTGCATGCAACCAGTGAGCAACTCACCTGACTCGACGAATATCTTGGGATTCCCCTCCTTGTAGGAGAGTTTTACCCCGAGAATTTCCCGTCCTTCATACGATCTACCACCTACATACAGCGCCACGTGTTGTGGGTGCTCCTCGACCAGAGATTGTAGGTAGCCATAAGTCTGTGAACAAAATTCACTGATGTAGGATAGTGATTTATATCCCTTAGTGATTAACTGGATTTGTGTTTCTGTCGGCAGAAATCTTCAAATGAAAATTACAATAATGGTTAGCTATATAATGCCCGATTCCATGCTGATCCAAACTTACCTCATTGAGATCATAGTAGTCGGTCCAGCCATAAGCTTCTTTCACTTTATGCGCTGGTCTCTCGCTGTCAATGGTCCTGCAAGGAGCGAGATGAAGATGTAGAAAAAATGTCTGTGAATTTCAGGCGCAGGTCCACGATGACACGATGCGAATATTGACTGTAAATTGTAAATGTAATGTTCCATCTAACTGAGCGCCAAGTTTCTCTCCAGATGTCACTACATTGCTCGGAATTTCCAGAATGTAACTTCTGCCTCATTTCTTCTTTCACGGAGAACTAGTGCTCTCTCGTGGCAACTCATTACTCTCAGACAGAGATCAGCGAGACGAGGTTGGACTACTTGGATGAGAAGTAAGCCAAATGCAATGGTCTTTCAGTTCACTCTCTTTTATCTAAGATAAGAGTAGGATTTGTGCGCGTGCGTGACTATCCAAATAAACCCTCAACTATCTTGAGGAAGGCCTATCTCTTTTTTACATTTTACCATTAAAGAACTTAATTTTTTGAGATTTGCAGTATAATGATAGAATAAGGAATGAATGTATAATAATGAATAAAATATAATACGAATAATATATNTCTCTTCGCTTGCGGATTTCTTATATTTTTCCTTCTACCCTGAAGATGGAGGCGATACGTTCCTCCGAAACGTCGGTTAACACCACATATACAAGGTGCCAAATCCCAGAAGACTGCTTTCTTCATAGTCACCGCCGTGAAAACCTCAAATCTTACACAATAATGAATAAAATTATTATTTCGGTAGGTACAAGAAATCTTCGTGTAACTTCTTGTATCCGTGACTTGATAAACAAGGGGCACACTCTATGAATATGCCACGCATTCTCTGATGCAACAGAATTTCGAATGTGCGTCACTTCAGACCATTCACTGAAAGCCAGAAGCTGGAATAAGTCAGGTTGACTGGTAGCCATGCTGGTGGATGATTATATTTGTTTCTTGCTTCAATTAACGAAAAACGCAACGTTTCCCATTTTTTCTTACAGAAGCTCAGGCTACTTAGACTAATGTTAATTGCTTTTGAAGGACTGTAATTCGAAGCTTCAAACACAGTTCCATTAAAGTAAACTCAAGTAGAAGCTGTATAAACATGAATATACTTGTGAATGGGGAGTTGATGCTGGGGTTCACCCAGCCTCCTATCCAATGGGTACTGGGGGGCTCTTTCCCCGGGGGTAAAGCGGCAGGGGCGTGAAGCTGACCACTTACCTCCAGCTAGTACCGAGGTCAAGAAAATATGAATCTATACATCCACTCCCCCATACGCCTTCATGGCGTAGTGATTACTTAGTTAAGGACAAGAACAACTTTACCTTTAAGGGGAGCTGATGTCTGCAATAATACAGCTAATAAAAGGGAAATGGTGCAGCTGATAAGGCTCTACCGGGAAGTTCAGAGAGAGACGAAGAATAGGGAGGGTGGATTAATGGGTGGTCGGATGGAGGCTCGAATTGGATGATGGAAACAGTGAGAATAAACAATGAACTGTACTCACTTCTGCACGTCATCGATGAAGATTTCAGTCGTCAATTGGTTTCTTCGGGCTGTTTCGTAGAAGTCTCTCAACAAGTGTGGAGGCACCATGACATCAACAGGTCTGTTCAGGCTCCTGGCGCTTGTCCAGAAGTTCAGCTTCCACCACAGGCAAATAAAAACCCGAATATACTTGTATATAATTAAGTGCAGCCAGAGAGGCGTAAAACCCACCAGAGTGGCGAAACTGCCTAAGGGATTTATTGCTCATTATGCAAAGCTTCAAACACTTCTTAAAGAATATAGTTTTCTGGGTTGTAACGACGCATAGTTCAGGGAATACCCCGGCGTTTCGGAGGAATATATTGTCTCCATCTTGAGGGCCGAAAAACAAACCGAGCAAGGAACCAGAAACAGGAGCTAAGCTGAGCTTTCCACCTGCTTCTGTTGCTTTCTTGTTTGGCTTATTCTTCGACCCTGAAGATGGGGTTGTTATTTCCATCAGAATTGTTTTCAGGGATGGAAAAAAATATAACGCAGCAAGTGCTGAGGCAGAGAATAGAAACGTTTTACTTCAATCCCTTCAAACGCTTCAGTGAAGCAGAGGTATAGCATTGTTAAACAAGATCAGTACAAACCCCCCAGTACAATGAAGATTCTGCGTTTGTAGCAAACAGTTCCACACATGCTCTTTACATGCAATAATATTAATTAATTAAAAAGTAAGTTAAATTAATAGGCGGTCACGGCAGCCGAGCGGTCTAAGGCATGTACAGCCTTCGCTCGCTCGGAAGCCAGGATCGTGGGTTTGCATCCCACACAAAGCATGGACGTTTGGTATGTGTATGTGTTTATTCTATGCTTGTGTCTTCCTGTGTTTAGGTAGAGGCCTCGCGACGAGCTAATCACTCATCCAAGGGAACCTTCTTCTTCTTCTGTGGACAACAGCCCGATGTCGGGCCTTGGGTTCCCTAATTAAGTCCCTCCATTACTCTCTGTCCTGCACTGCTCTCTTCCAGTTCCTTACACCCATTCACTTCTTTGCATCTTCTTCCACCGCATCAATCCATCTAGTTCTTGGTTTCCCAACGCGTCTCCTGCCGCCTGTTGTACTATATAATGTTTTCTTTGGGATACGCTCCTTATCCATTCTCTGTACATGCCCAGTCCATTGCAATCTTTTAAGCTTTATCGTCACTGAGATCTCTGGCTCCTTATGTAATTTGTATAACTCTTTATTATATCTTATTCTCCATATTCCATTCTCTTTTATTGGTCCATAAATTCGTCTTAGGATTTTCCTCTCGACTGAACTGATAACTGATTCCTCTTTCTTGTTTAGCGTCCAACCCTCACATCCATAATAAAGCACCGGTCTTATCATTGTTTTATATATTTTTGTTTTAATCGCTCGGTGTATATCCTTTGATCTAAAAACTTATAGTAACTAGAAATATACATTATTCGCTAGTTTTATTCTTCTTGTTATTTCATGATTTTCCTCTCCATCTTTGTGGAATTTTGATCCTAAATGTATGAAGTCTTCAACTATTTCTGTCCCGTCCCCTTCCATATTAATTTCTCCAGTTTTCCTTGGATTCCTTCTAGACTGTATCAGCATTTTAGTTTTATTTACATTCACCTCTAAGCCAGTTGTTTCTGCTATGATTTTTATTTCTTGATGTGTCTCCTTCATTGCTCTTAGGGATCTCGATACTATAATAATATCATCAGCATACGCCATTATTTCCGTTTGTTTATACGCTGTTGTGTTCCTTGTGTCCACATTACTTTTCCTCACTATATATTCCAATACCAAATTACATAGTGATGGTGCCAAACTATCTCCCTGTTTTAATCCTTGATTTGTCTTAAAGCATTCTGTTAACTGGTTCTGGATTTTAACTTGATTGATTGTTTCTGTCATGGTTAAATTAATTATTCTACTTAGTTTTGCTGGAATACCAAAAGTGTACATAATCATCCTTAATTTCTTCCTTATTGTTGTATCATATGCTTCTTTAAAATCTATGAAGCATAGGTAAATATCTGTATTAAATTCTCAGCATTTCTCAGTTATTTGTCTCAGGGTGAATAAATTGTCTATTGTTGACCTATTGGGTGCAAATCCTGATTAATATTCTCCTATTTTTTTCTATATATGGATCCAGTCTCTTTTTTAGTATCCTTGTTAAAATTTTATATGCTGTCGGTAGTAATGATATACCTCTATAGTTACTACATGTTAATTTATCCACTTTTTTAAATATGGGGCATATAATGCTCTTTCTCCAATCTTCTGGTATCATCTGAACACGCAAGCCTCTCAACTACATCAAAGTAGAGACACCATCGGGGGGCCAAGGAAACCTACCGTTTGTAAAAAGATCATGAAACTGAAGAAAAAAAATCAGAGACCAGGGCCCAAGGGGCTGTAGAACTACTGAAAAAAAAGTTAAATTAAGAATACAAAGTTACTTAAAATTGGCAGACAACTATTGCCGACTTACGGTTCTTTGTAGGAACGTAATAGTACTATTTCTACTTTCAAAGTTAGATCTTCTTAACTTACCCCTTGACTTTGCTCCTCCAGATCCCTGAGTGCTTGCAGTTGGTGCTCGTCCTCAGGCACTACGCGGAACACTTTGTGTCCATCGTAACGTAACTTGGCCGACGCTATCGTTGCCAGCAGCAGCCACAACAACCCTTTCATTGCCATCTTGTTTTGTTCTGGAAAGCTGTCAGCAGATGCGTAAGGCATTCCTCACAGTAGGCAAGATAATACTGGAATATGTGCTCTTTGAATTTCCCACGGCGGAGACTAGGACTAGCTCTGTTAATTATTTGATCCTAAAATTGGAAGCAGGCCATTGCTTCGAAATGTAAGTAAGTTTATACCAGACCACATGGCGTCCCGTCCCAAGCGATAGCACTCTTCAAGGAAACCGCCGGGAAAACGACGAAGCTCCCATATAATTTTAAACGTTATTTCCTACTGGGTGAGAGCCGGGATAGCACAGTCGATATAGTGACTGGCTACGAGCTGGACGACCAAGGAGTCGGAGTTCGAGTCATGTTGGGGTCTAGAATTTTAACTTTTCCATGTCGTCTAGACCGGTTTGGGGCCCACCAAGCCTACTATCCAATGGGTACCGGGGGATATTTCCCCGGGGGTAACGCGACCGGTGCGTGAAGCTGACCACTCACCTCCAGCTAGTGCCGATGTAAAGAAAACGTAGGTCTATACATGCACTCCCCCATACACCTTCATGGCGTAGTGCTTAATTTATTAAGCATAGGGACAACTTTACGTTTATTTCCTATTGAGTATATTTGTCTCTGTAAAGCGCTACATTGTATACAGGTTCAATTCCAGAACAGTAAATTTTATAGTTGTATGTATTGTATGTATGTATGAAGGGGTAGGCATACTCGGCCCTTGCACTTAGACCTCAGTGGTCCATTGAGCTTCCCCTTTTTAATTATTCCCTCAGCAACCCCACGCTTCGGATGAAGCGCAGGATTTTGGACGTGGGAGCGTCGAAATAGTCATTTGGTTTCATAAAGTACTGACCCAAGTGAAAATTTTATAGTTAGTTTTTCGCTATGCTCATCAGAATAAAACGTATGCTTGTTATGCTAATTATTTTAGTTGCCCCTACCACTTGTTTAATCATTCATACTCCGAAGGAATTGAATATGAAGTTGAACAGGCCTTCAGGTTGAAACTGTTCCCTCACTCGACATGCCAATGTTGGTAGCAGCAAGAAATATAACTAGCGAAGTTATCTACTATTTTTTTAATATTTTTGTTATTGCTAGTGGGGTGGGAGTAAGTCCCTTGTACTGCGGCCACTTCTGGCCTATTGTACCAGCCCCAGATGATAGGTGAGGGTGATTGTGGAGCGATTGGTGGTATGAACATTGGCAGGGGAAACCGAAGTACTCGGAGAAAACCCGCCCCAGCGCCATTTTGTCCACCACAAATCCCACTTGACCAGACCCGGGATCGAAACCGGGCCGCCGCGGTGGGAAGCCAGCGACTAACCGCTTGAGCTATGGCGCGGCCCAAGTTATCTACTAAGTTCGATCATCACAGGAGCATGTCTGCTACAGCAGAAACATTAAATATTTCACACCACGCAGATACACTTATGATCTCATTATATCTTCTTAATTATACACTAAGTTAACAATATTACAAAGAGAAATTCTACTATTTTATATCTATAATATGATGTATAATGGCCGCATCTGTGGTCTAGTGTTCCTGGCTATAGATCCTGATGTCCCGGGTTCGATTACCGGCGCTACCAGATTTTCTGAGAAATAATGGGTCTGGAACGTGGTCCACTCAGCCTCGTGAGGGTAATTGAGGAGATGTTTCAAGGAAATAGCGGCTCCAGCCTAGAAAACCGAAATTAACGGCCGTGGGGATTCGTTGCGCTGACCACGCGACATCCTCTCTCCGCTACGACAAGCGGCGGTCGCTCGGTCGGTATAGTTCGCTTGCGGACTCAAGCCACGGAGTTTGTTTTAATATGATGTATAATCCTAAGCAGCTGAGCAACTGACGGGTGCCCAAGAAGAGCTGAGCTCTAGGAAGTTAGTTCATATGATATATAAATGCGCATTTTTTTTAAGTTTATGAAATGCTACCGAATCTTCATGTGATGTAGGAATGATATCTGGTCATGTAAACCAATGTTAAGTTCATCAGGTAACGTTTAGTACAGAGCCCCAATGCCAGCTTCAATCACCGTAATGTCAGTAGTTGACTTTAACATAAGATTCATGAGGTAATGCGATACATTCTGTCACTTGTACTTTAATTTTATACGCTTTCCGCAAAAGACGCAAGAAATGGGACGGAACAGAGTTCTTTCAATACGTTTCATTTTCATAAAACCGCAGTATTATCCGAGTTTAAACTTGTGACTTTGATATACGTGAAGAACCCACCATAAACACATATACAGAAAAAAAAGACAAACAAAAACTATGATTGCCGAAAGAGAGAATACAGTGGCACAATAATCTAGACATGAGACACAGCATCAAAACAACGAAGTGCATGGGAGCACGAAAGAAAAGTGAACAGTGCAGTGGTCTCCCCACAAATTAAAAGTTGCCTGATGATGGCCCATACGTGGCCGAAACATGTTGAAAATTTGTAAAAACATTATGTAAAACAAAAAGATATTTTTAAGTGTTTTGATAGTCACTTTTGATATATAAGTTATACTTGCAGCGTCTTAATGACATTTTATGATATTTAATAATATCTTAAAGTATTAAAGTTACACTTTTAATGAAAAATATATATTTTATATGTCTTTTATATCATTATTGAATTATTGACGGTGTACTTTAAAAATAAAATGTTGGTATTGAAATTTCTGGTGAGAAGAAAAAAATATATAAAAATTCACAAGAAATTTTACAGTTCATCACTGTGCTGTATTTCATAATTATAGTCTGAACTAGCCGTTCGTTATCGTTATGCAATTAAATCGTAGATTTGATGAAAATTTTACATCAATTGATCAACGTCTGAAGTTCCAAATATTAAATCTGAACAGTTTACAGAGCGTACACACTGCTAATTTACATGCATGTGAAAATTATGAGGGGGTTTCAGAACGTGACTTACCTCAAATTATTTGGAGAGAACACCACCAATCATCTGAAACCACACTGTCTTATATGCTTCTTAGTTTCATTGAGCCCTTATCTTGCAGATTAACAGTGACACTCGATATTGTTCTGATTAATGACTAGTTCATATCGCATGTTTCGTGCTCTTATCTCTTGAGATCTTGTTATTTTACAAATAAAAAATTAATAAATGTCTCTTATAATGCATTGTTTGTTTAATTCTCCACAGTCTTTATCAAGTGTCCGTTAAATATATTGACTTTCGATATAGTTTTTTTTAATTAGTTAATTTCTAGATATTGAACCAAATATCTTGGTGAAGGACTTTGTATTTTGAAGATCCTAGTGTATATAAGTCATTCTCATTATGATATGAAGTACTGCGTTAATGCGGGTTAGAAACATAAAAAAGATTTCGGCATATCAATTCGAAATGAATTTAAAATATTTTCTTTTGAGGGTGGTGTGAGTTATGGAACTAATTTGTATGCTTCGAATATAAAAACAAAAGACATATGAATGTAAAATTGTATCTAATTTTAAACCCCAGTTTATCCACTCGGCGCATTGACACTGCGTGCTGTATCGTTCTTTCATCTCCTGTTTGTAGAAGAAGCGAAGCCTCTGAAATGTACAAATTGCTTGTACGGTAACGGGTCTGGCAGACATCGCAATGGACGAGAGTCTCAGTATAGCACTTTTCAATGAATCATTATCTTCAAAAAATGCACGTTTTACAAATAAAACAAAATATTCATTGCAAATTTTGTAATAACTTCCGTCGATCAGCCCACTTCGTATACTATGTAATATAAAGAGACGCTCATTTTGGTTGTGAAATTCTACCGAAATCTATGGTTGCCAAATTTCATTAAATTTCTTTCACTATTAGCTGAGTTACTGCAGATGGGCGAACAGACGGGGAAGCGGAGATATAGCTCTATATGCATACAATTTCTTTATTAAAGTCCGTCACAACACAACAGTATAAAGGTCAAGGCTTTGTATGGTAATCATGTGTTTGCCTGATGATGGCTCTATGAACCGAAACATGTAGCCAAGCTAATTTTAGCCTTGACCTTTATATTGTAGTGTTGTGACGGACTTCAATAAATTGTATATAATAACACAACACGATGCACGAAATGAAAATTATATATGCATAGTTACCTACAAAGTTAAGCGGCCTCCGTAGTCTAGGGGTAACGTTCCCACCTCATGACTCAAGGTACGCGGGATCAAACCCGGCGGAGGTCGTGGAATTTTTAAGGGCGGAAAAATTCAGGGAACAAGTCCTCCGGGAGGAACTTTAAGCCGTGGGTCCCGTGTCATGGCTTTACGGCACGTAAAAGAACCTCATGTCACAAGGGGACCACTGAACCAAATTGATCGGACATTTCCCGCCCAACAGTAGTCTCTAACGCCTCTGATAGATGGGGGAACCATCGAGAGATACCGCTGAGCCAGTAGAGGCCGAACTCGCTGGCTGAGTCGGGACTGATGGCACGCACCAGTATCGGTAGTGTATAGAGACTGGTAGAATATCACAGAGGGGACGTACAATAGACCACTGGTCGCGGTGCATGGGGAAACCCACCCCTCCAATAATAATAATACCTACAAAGTTGACACGTTCTGTAAACAAAAGAAGGCACACGGAATCGTGTTTGTTTACCTCCAGTCTGCACCATGTTTTTGCACGTAGTGTCACCTCCTCTTAGGTTACATTCCCAGCCTTGCTTGATGTAGGAATAATTAAGCTTACAGTCCAGGTAACAACAATGCACACAAGTTGAGAGCGTTATATCAGTGATAGGGTTTCATTCCTCTTATTTACGAGGCTGTAAAATCCACTGATGTTAGAGGCCTATATCAGAAACGTATCTTATCAAAATGAAATGTTGAAACAAGTGAATGTCTACTGGCAGTTGAGAAAAGATGACATCTCATGGCAGAAATTGATATGGAAAGGAAAATTATCTTCAGACATCAGTCCTTCGTAACTGCATTTGACACCAATTGTGTGTCTGCCCTAGGACGTAACTAGGTGAGAAATAATTTTAAGACAATTGAATCCGACTTCTCCAAGCAATGGGAAAATCGATGAATTTAATGAGTGGAAATTTTATTTCTGTTTTTGCAGCTTTAGAAATAGAAAAGTTGAAAAAATAGACCTTTTCGATTCGAAATAATTGTTTTCATGTCATTCAGTTCGCATGTAACATCTCTAGAACAGCAGAAGGGATTTGCATTAAATTTGGTAATTGCATTAAATTAAATTTTGCTAAAATCTGTAGACATGTCTCAATTTTGGCTAAAGTTGGAAAAATAATGGCGACTTTACATAGAGACCTGCATGAGTTTCTGTTCGCATCTCTCTCTAAATTCTCATCGGAGGGAAAAGCGTTTCAGACGGAAGTTGTAGAGAACCGTAAAGCAAAACTTTATTTTCAGAACGAGTTCTAGAGAGATTTAAACAAAACGAAAGAGACTATTCAGAACTGTTACGTTATGCACATAGTGTCCAACTAGTTTATTTCTTCCTTTGTCCTTTTTCTAGGTTTCCTGTACTCATTCCTTATTTTGTCTTTTTATTTGTTTCTCTGATCTTCATCTCAATCATTCCTTATAGTATAAGGAGTGAGGAAATCTTGCTATCTTCTTAGGATATTCTGAAGCTGGAAAACAGTACCACGAGAGGTAAGGAAACTGCAATGACTATGTGTTTTGTTACAGACACAAATGTAAAGTGATATTGTATCTACTCTTTTACGTATTCACAGGCTTGAACTTACGATCTTTGTCTCTGTAACCTCTGACATATTTAATATGATAAATTACCTGTTCTCCGTTTTCCGAAGAATGAGATTTCCATTTTCTGATTCATATTAGTGATCTAGCAGACTGTCTATCTTCTGATTCAATTAAACATCATAATGATATGCAGAATAAATGATAACATTTCGTGTAATGGCTATGAACATCATGTTCTCTCTACATTCATATTTCTTAAGGAGAGTAGTAACATTGCAACTATGCGATTTAAGGGGATTTCAATTTCGTTCAGTAGAGGGTCAGAAATTAGACATTTTAAAAACATGCAGTCTTTTAGCAAAGACAGAAATTAAAAACACGGCGATCTCGGAAAATATTTTGGAGAGAAAACGATAATTGACGAATCATTTATACTGTTGTGAAAGCTGCAATATTGACCTTAATATTTGTCAACAATAAAATGGCCAGCATAATATTTTAATAAGTAGAGTATTATAATAAGCATAAAATAAACATTTCCGTTCCCAGTTACAGTAGATGAGACAGTTGTTAAAGTACATTTCTTTATTGTTTGATGCAATTAACACATAAGGTTCAGTCAGATTGGTTTCGAATAGAACAGCACCGTAGATATGTCTCCTTTTTCCACTCTGTGCTGTAATCAGAAAACATAGAAGCTGACAATGTATGTGTCAATGTTCTGTCCTTAAGCACTATATACGTATGTT
Organism: Cryptotermes secundus; assembly: GCF_002891405.2. Lineage (NCBI taxonomy): Eukaryota > Metazoa > Arthropoda > Insecta > Blattodea > Kalotermitidae > Cryptotermes > Cryptotermes secundus. Next base: position 249,893 of record NW_019722980.1, on the reverse strand, counting down.
ATTACTATAGGATTCTGACGATGGTGTATAACACACTGATATGTTGGGATTTTGGACTTTATCCATCGTCCTGGTTTTTAAGATAACAAATAAAAACACGACGTTTCGGAAACTGGATCTGTTTTCGTCCTCAGGTGAAGGAAAACACCTATTCAGTTGGGTCCCTTAGAAAGAGCTAGCCTCAATCACTGGTCCAGTGATGTTTTCCTTCACCTGAGGACGAAAACAGATCCAGTTTCCGAAACGTCGTGTTTTTATTTGTTATCTTAAAAACCAGGACGATGGATAAAGTCCAAAATCCCAACATATCAACGTATGTTATTGTTCGGTCCATAACATTGTACAAGTTTAATTTTTATTTTTGTATGTAGGTGAGCAATAATTCCGTATACTCTACAAATGCGTTAAATTGCCATGTTTAAGTGCACCATTCTTCCTCCCGTGGGACTCCAGAAGTGTGTTACTGTTCGATCGATAGCGCTGTTTTTGCTCCATGTACAAGTGTGTTTTACGTCTCCAGTATCCATGAAGTGTTTTAGTTGCGTCCCAACTTTTCCTTCGCATGTCGCAGAATCACAATCAAGGAAACGAGGGTCTCCTCAGCGGTGTCAATAATTTGGTCCGCGGGCAGTAGGAAACCGTGGTTCCCCTTGTCCCTGAGCTCCCAGGAGTATGTGTAGGGAGTATTGAATACACCACGCACCCAGTCCATGCTTACACCGCTAGTTGGATCTGTGCACACAAGAACACATCCTATTCATTAATAAGAAACAATGCTTTTCACTTCCGTACACAACTTATTTGGATATTTTTTAAGTTAAATTATCTTGGTCGCGCCATAGCTCAAGCCGTTAGTCAATGGCTTCCCACCGCGGCGGTCCGGATTCGAGCACGGTTCTGGTCAGGTGGGATTTGTGGTGGACAAAATGGCGTTGAGGCAGGTTTTCTCCGAGTACTTCGGTTTCGGCTGCCAATCTTCATTCCACCAATTGCTCCACAATCACCCTCACCTATCATCTAGGGCTGGTACAATAGGTCAGAAGTGGCCGCAGTCGCAACCCCACTAAGGGGGAAAAATTTTAAGTCATTTTAATTCCCTTTTTCTTAAAGGAATTAAATGTTTAGCTTTATCGTAAGTGGATGGGAGAATATGCAAACCACAAAAAAATAATCTTATGTCGAATGAAACTATGTGTTTATATGTTAGAGTGTAAAATAAATGTATGTTTCCATGATATAGAATGGCGTGCTGGTTATATGCTGGTCTAGTTATTTTTCCTACGAAAATCAGTCCGACCTGTGCTCACAGAAATGCCACTAGCTTGCTTAAATGAGGTTGGTCTCTACTGCTGTTTCATTGCCAAGTCTAATAGAGATCAGCGCTATTTCAGATTGTAAGACGAGCTGTTGAATAGTAAACAAGAAGTGACTGCGGAGTGTTTTTAAAATCATAATTTGAAACGTAAACATCAACGACCCTTTATACTGTGACTCTGTAGTTCCCAACTGTTCATGACGCCAGACGTCGTATACTTCAATCAACAATCATATTAACAATAAGCACGTTAATTATTGTTATGCGAGCTTTGCACAAAATGCATACAATCTCCGAACTACGGAAAATAATTCGATAAGTGTTTTGTTCTGTATGCATTAAGAATTATAGGGGGATATTTAATTTTTTGTAGACATATAACCCTAATAATTATTAAGGTCTGACTGAATTTTATTGCGTAAGAACTATCTCTTTATAAAAAAATACCCTATATAGGCCTATATACACATAATGAAATAAATGCAACTCAGTAAGTTCTGTGTCCTTTAATTTAAACAATTTTATAAGTTATTTAACAAAACAAAACAAAAGGGAAAGTACTTTCTGATATTTAGGTTGTCTGAATAGTTTTGCAACGATACAGAATTTCATTTGCAACCTAACGAAAAGATCTAATGACAATATTTTCTTTGCGCTACTGAATAAAATACATAATAAATATCGGAGCGGGCTGGCCGGGGACAAGCCAAGTATTTGCTAATCCTCTCCGTAATGTTTTTGCGAAAAATTAAACTTAAGCAAAAAAGAACATATGGCAAAACAAAATATTAAAAGTTTAAAAGAATTATATTATTCTATCCTGAATATTGTAGGGTAGTAAGTAAAACCGTCTTGACCGGTTTAGACGTAACTGTGTACGTAAATTTTTATCTAACCCCCCGGAAATCTAAGGCATGAACTGTTTTCGCTTGGTCGGACACTGGGATTGTGGGTACGAATCCCACTAATGGAATGGATGTTTGGTTCGTGTATGCGTTTATTCTGTGTTTGTGTTGTCCTGTGTTTAGGTAGAGGCCTTGCGATAGGCTGATCACTCGTCCAAGGAGTCCTACCTGCTGTGTAAAATGAATATGGAAATGAATAAGAGGCCAGGGACCTGAATGGGCTGAAAGAGCCATTGAAGAAAAAAAAAAACGGGAAAACTAGCTAACTGCGTCCGTGATTAGATTATGGAAGTATAATTATGTTAATTGTATAATAAGTTATTACTGGGAAATAAATACACGTACTGCCGGTCACGGTAGCCGAGCGGTCTAAGTCATGTACTGTCTTCGCTCGCTTGGAAACCGGGATCGTGGGTTCGAATCCCACTCAGTGCATAGATGTTCAGTTTGAATGTGTGTGTGTACAGGTAGAGGCCTTGCGACGAGCTGATCACCCGCCCAAGGAGCCCTACCGAATGTGTAAGATCTAGAAAAACCGAAGTGAACGGAGAAGTTCATGGAGGTAGGCCTAGGCTCATTGGGGCTGTAGTGCCAAGGAAAAAAAAATACACGTAGCAATTTATGTTTATGAGTGACGTAAGTTGTATTACAAAATAAATGGAATGATGAAGAAGTAAATGTAAATTTCTTCAAAAAAAATTTGAATTACAAATAAATAAACATCAAGAGAGATAAAGTGTGTAAAATTGTAAGGAAACTTTTTAAAAAACTTGTACTCTAGAGTGGAGTACACTTTTCTACTTCAGTCTGTAGTTCCGAGGTTCTTATTCTGTTACCCTTCACTCCACAGACACCAATAAAATTACGTCATAAAACCATTTCTGCTTGAGTCACATTCTGAAGCCAGGCCGTTTGTTAACAGACAAATGTTCGGTGCGTCTAATATAAATGGCTCATGTCGACGCTTCTTTTAAATTTGGCCAAATCCACCTCGCTGCTATTTCAAAATTTGTTAAAATGCTTGACATAAATATCTGAGATGGACAAATCTCGATTCGGAACATTCTCACGTGCACCTTTAAAAGTAGCCTCATTTTACTTCTACAATCTAGCCCATCTAACTTAACGACAATTGTCATCTTAATTCCAGCGTCCAACTCGCCACAGGCAGTGGCGGTACTTACAGATAGTGCTGTAGATATTCCCAACAGCGTACTGAGTGCCATTGTTGTTGGCCAGAGCACTAACAGCTGCCTGACCGAGGGCCAACTGGAACAGTTCGAAATTATACTTTAAATTTCTTACAAACAACAACGATGAATAAATAGCCTGTCTGCTAAAAAAGAGGACGCCTCTTTAACTTCCAGTACGAGAAATATTATATTAGTATTAAAATACTAATAGGTTGGCAATCTCACCGCCATCTGTGAGCCGATTGTCTAGAAAATGTGGGAGCCTCGACGTCTCACAACTGTATGGGTCTTCGCGGCCTCTTTCCGATAACTTTTTTTTACCAGAATGTTTTATCCAGACCTACTGTTATCACGACAGAGTGCCGAAGGAAATATTTGGACTCAAGGGAAGAGAAGTAAAAGGAAAATGGAAGAAATTAGAACAATGGGGAGCTTCATAATTTTGTACCTAATTTTCAATTAACACTTTAAGATGATCGGTTTTTGAGGACGACATAGGTAATATGTAGCACGCTAAGGGTGGGGGAAATTAGAAATCAGATAACCTGAAGAGATCACTTGGGAGACAAGGACATAGATGGAAGTTTAATATTAATGTGGATATTAAGTAAATAATATGTGATGGTGTTGATTGACTTCATCTGGCTGAAAATATTATCCAGTAGCGCATTCTTATAAACACGGTGATTTTTACTGTCGTGGTAGTGGTCGTCCGTGGTCGTGGTCGTGGTTGTGGTTGTCGTCATCGAGGACTCATATTTCATTCAGTGAAGTGAATGACTATGAGCTGAACGACCAAGTTTCGATTCCAGCTCGCCACCTCTGTACCCAGGTCAGGTGTGGTGTGGTGTGCACGCAGCATACAGCCCTGAAGAGACTGGAGAGTGGAGATGCAGTGGCAAGATACAGAATGAGTTAAATCTGTAGCTCCATTTTGCCTTCTAAACTCTCAGATTGTTTGTGCTTAGGCATATTAAGTTTATTATCAATATTATTATCAAAATCAACATCATCAGGATTTTTGTTCGGAGAAATTGAATAGAAGAAGTTTGGAGACTCAAGATAAGAAGGAAGGTAAGGTAAAAAGGTAAAACTATCCCTATAACAGGGCCATTGTGCGACTGGAAGGATTACAGCAACTAAAAAGAACACATCTCCGGAACTCGAACCTGTGACCTACCGGCTTGTAACATAGTGCCTGAACCAACTACGCTACAGCGTACCCCGATAAGAAGGGAGGTCAATAGTAAAATGAATTTTAAAGAGGATATGAGGGTGTGTACTAGATTCACGTAACTTTAGATAACTTTCAGTAGCGGATGCCACAATGGCCAGGAATTTCTAGGAATTTCTTGTTAGCTTCTCAAGACAGGCTGTGCTCCATAGAGCTAACTATCTCTGGTAGCCGTGTTATAGTTCAGGAGGTTAGTCACCGGCTTCCCACTTCGGAGGCCCGGATTCGAGCTCAGGTCATGTGGGATTTGTGGTGGACAAAGTGGCATTGGAGTAGGTTTTCTCCTAGTATTTCGGTTTCCCTTGTCAATTCTCATCCCTCCGACTGCTCCACGTTCATCATCATATATCATCAGGAGCTGGTAGGAAAGGCCAGTTAGTGGCCGACGTACCAAGTGGACACCAAGAAACAAAAAAGGAAACTAACGAGCTATTACTGGTTTATAATCGTTCTCATTAACATCCACTGTACAACTGCTTACCAATTCATCGTAGTTGGATACATTGTCATTGTTGTGCCCGTAGGGGAAGAGCAGCAGTTGGCTGTAGCTGTGAAAGGTGAGGTAGGCATCAAATTGGTCCGCTATGCTGGTCAGGTATTCGGACAGCACTCGAGTTTCGATTTCGGAGAAAGGAGCTGATCCGGCGTAAGTATCAGAACACGGCGAGCTGCTGGCCCCAATCTCTGTAAAGAGTCAAGACATGTACACGCGCCTCTTCTATGATCACTCTTTATAACACAGAAACATATCCCAAGAAAAAGTTGTAAATATTTATGGGTTTATTTATTATTTTTTGTTTAACAATGTTGGCAGTAATGCAGACTGACCATGCCATAGCTGAGGGGGTTAGTCGCCGTGTTTCCCGCGCGGCGGCCCAGGTTCAATTGCAGTTCATGCCTTCTGATGTTTATGGTGGACAAAGTGTCACTGAGGCAGGTTTACTCTAAGTATTTCGTCTTTCCTTCCCCATTCTCAAACCACCAACTGCTCCACACTCAGCTGCCTATCGCGGTCTGCACACTAGGCCGTAGAGTGACTGGAGTACCAATCGGACTTAGCTCAGAAGTACGGAATGTCGCATGGTTTGATGACATTAAAAAATGAATTGGAAGAAATCCGGTAGGAAGCGGCAGTGACATATTTAAAGTGTGATCCAGATATTTTCCGGAAAGTCAAGATATTTGGTGACCCGGCAAATATTCGAAGCAGGCAGCCCCTGAATATAAGTCACAAGTGTTATCGCTTGGGTCTTTTTGCTCTTTGTTGGGATGTGCTGCAAGGAAGCAGATGTAGCAATGAAGATAACGATTCGCAACTCCTCACTTGTGCACGAGTTATTTGCAGATTTCACACAGCACTGTGTTTATGCATGCAAGGAAAGTAAACAAAGGGGGTTTCCTGTGCCTAATAAAGAGAAGTGGGATATAGCTGCACATTATATTCATTGAGTCTCTTGAATGAAACCAATGGCTAGCTTCAGGTCTGGGGAAAAGTGCTTGATGCCCACTGAATAAGAGGCTGGGCAGGCCTAAGAGCCAATCTACACACTGTAGAAGAAGGAAGAATTCCTGCCCCTGCGTGAATCGAAATCTCGTCTTCAGCTTCTACACAAATACTATATACTTTATAGGTAAAAACAAATAATGCAATGCCAAAGAAAATGTTAAAAGGAAGACTATATTCCAAAAGAAAAGGAAACCCCAGGATGAGATGGCCAGACGATGTTGAGAACGAGCTGAAGACGATGAAGGTGAAAGGATGGATAGAGAAGATGAGGAATAGAGAGCAGTGGAGACTGCTTGTAGAGGAGGCCAAGGCTCACCCAGGGCTGTAGCGCCGAGTGGTAGGTAGGCAGGTAAGAATGGTGTGTCCATGTGCTTAATTAAGTTCCCATACTATGAAGCTACAGGCATACTTGACGGTCATGCGCTGCCAACTTATCCCTCGGTTTCTTTACCTCGGAGGAAATAGCTCCTGATACCCTTTATTAGGAGGCTGGGTAAACCCAAGAACAGATGGGACGCAGTGGAGAAGGGAAAATATACTTTCTTGCTGGGAATCGAACCCTAACTTCTCAGTCGCATAGCCCTTAACTGACTGAACTATGCTATGTGCAAACAATGTATTGTCTTTTAAGTAGTGCAGACATTTATACATATCTGCCACAGTTTCTTCACTCTCTTGGCATCCTGTTTTCTAACTTTGCGCATAATATCACTGCATTTATCAGAGAGTACAGTGCCCATTCTTCCTTCAGATTCTTCCAGAAAAGTTAGCGCATTATATTTGCACTTTTAATTCTGTCAGTGGAAGTGAGGTTATTTACTGAAACTGGTCTAGTTTGTTCTATAGCGAACAAATAAAATGAAACTTCACTAATTCGCAACTGGCGATAATCCGGAAAACGAATTTGTTTTCGCATTACGACCGTGATAGTCATATTGCTGCTCTTAAGTCTGATGTTAAAACTTTCATTTTTACATTTTATGGAAAGTAAATTTATTTTATGATAAGCAATCTAAGTTTCAGAATAAAGTTTGAAGCCAATTTGATAACTTCCCTGAACATATTTTCAGTAGTATTTCTATAATTCAAACTTTCACTAATTTGGTCAAAGGTCCGCTCCCAATTAGTCCGAATTAGTGAGCTATTTCTGTATTATCTCACTATTTGCCCTATTGTACCAGCCCCTGATGATGATGAGTATGGAGCAGTCGGTGGAATGAGAATTGGCAGGGGAAACCTAAGTACTCGGAGAAAACCTGCCCCAGTGCAACTATGTCCACCACAAATCCCACATGATTTGACCTGGGCTCGAACCCAGGCTGCTGCGGTGGGAAGCCGGCGACTAACAGCGTGAGCTATGGCACGGCCTTAGAAACGTTTAGTACGTCGATAGTTATATAATATAACTGTATTACTGAGGCGAATAAACAATTTGTATATTGAACTGAATCTGTCAAAATTTGAGGCGTATTGTGTTTTGGTCCTTGCACAATTTTGTCTTCGCTTATTTACCCAGCCAGTGGAAGTCAAAATTCCTGTTTGCATCAGCACCAAAGCAGCGATTTCCTCCTTGACTGCGGGTCTTCCTCCACATGCGGTCCTGCAACAGAAAATATAAATAAATAAATAAATAAATAACTTCTTTACTCTCTGACCAGCCACACGCTTGTTAGGGGCGATGCCTTAATCTTATACGTCGATGTGATAAAAGTTCTGCCTTTTCAGAGCTATCAAATAAATCATGGGGAAGTCACTGATGATAATGATGAGAAATCATTACTTTAAGAAGAAATTCTGGTCGCGCAGATTAGTGTAGTGACAAGGCTCAAGACGTCCATATGGGATGCACACTGATTGGAATCTTTGCAGAATTAATAACTATCTCGCATAAAGATTTCCGTGGCGCTTTATGGTTAGTCCATGCAAATGGCAGGAAAATACCTTAAAATATGTCAGTGTCGATTCCTGACACGTTGCAAATTATTTACTATTTATTATCATCTTCTCACATAATTCGATATCGAAACTTCATTTGATTTATCATTGTTAAGTGACGTCAATTTCGCTCAAATATATTTTGGGAATAAATTTCCGATAGGCTAACACTCCATCTTATCACAATCGCCTCCTTTATTGGAAACCTATATATATATATATATTTTCCAGTAAAATAAAATGTAAAGTTGTCCCTGTGCTTAACTAATTTAGCACTACGGCATGAAGGCATATGGTGGGGTGGATGTATAGATCCACATTTTCTTGACCTCTGCATTTGATGGAGGTGAATGGTCAGCTTCACTTCCCTGCTGCTTTTCCTACGGGGAAATACCTCTCGGTAGTCGTTGGATAGGAGGTTGGGTGGACCCCAGAGCCGGTCTGGACCACGTGGAGAAGAGAAATTTCTTGACCCTACAGGGATTCGAACTCCGACCCACCGGGCATTCAGCCCGTAGCCAGTCGCTATACCGACTGCGCTATCCCGGCTCGTATATGTATAAAAAAATTCCACACACATATACGGCAATTCGTATCTCCTGGTATGAGTTACTATGACCTAACTAAATCCTGGTAATATCAAGAGCAGAGAGCATAGAAGCTAGCACACTTGTTTAGTCTTTGGAAGAGGTCTGGCTAGAATCTTGGCCGAAGTAACAGATCGTAGCTCTCCCCGGTAGTTTCAGGCAAATGTCTGGATATTTCCCTTGATTCTCTTTGTTACAGTGACGTTAGGTAACAGATTTACCGTTGTATGCGTGTACACATAGCCGTCCGGATTTACGCTAGGGAAGACGTAATAGTCGAAGGACTGTACCAGGTCCTGCATCACTGGATCCTGACTAGTCAGCAGCTTGTTCAGAATGTACGTCACAGTGGCGGGACTGATCCACTCTCGGGCATGGATTCCTGCAAAGAGAAACCTGAACATATATCTCTCATGTAACGTAGAATGTAACGGATACAATTTCAAACCGCCCCTTAATTTAAATTCTATTCTTTTAGCAGAATGGATTGTGTCATGGAATAAGGTTACCTGAAATTACAATAAGTTCCATTATGGAAAACCACATTATGCTTGTTGTCTTATGTTACATATTGAAAATTTATCTGAATCACTTCTTCATCAAGTATTTCATAATATTTATTTCATTTTTAATTTTATTTAACGAAGCTGTTTTCATTGATGTACAGAGGTACAACAGTATACAACAATTCTTCTACTATTGCTTGTATTTGTTCCAGCGGGAACATGTTTACAGAGCCGTTGCCTAGCAATGAAGAAAGAGATGCATAAACTGACACACAGACTGATGGGAGGGATTTATGAAGTATACCTCTGAGATGGGCTCAGGTGCCATGATAAACATGCCAAGTTTAATAAAGACTGGTTCAGATATTCGGAAGTTAATATGGATGGATTAACAGACAGCATGGAGATCGCACACGCTCACTTAAATTTATTTTTCAAAATAAGAAAACTAGGCTAAAACTCTAACATAACATATTTGGAAGAGATATGTTGTCTAGGTGAGAATAAGCCTTATTTCTCTCGCACCTCCTTCCAAGATGACGCCACGGTTTCCCTCCTTAAAGGACAACTTCACCCCTCTTATCTGACGGCCTTCATAAGTTCTGCCCACAGTAATTGGGATCAAGACCTCAGGGTAAGTTTCCACGAGGGAGTCCAGCCAGGCGTAGATCTGAAAGCAAAGGTCTCTTTTTTTCAGTTTATCGAAAACCTAATGAAGCAAACTCAGTCGATTGAAACGATGTTTATTAACATCAACAGATGAAAAATTTTATAAATCTTTAGATCGGGAATTGGCCGTCAATGTAATATTATCGAAACAAACGAACACTGGAAGATAAATGTTTTGTGGGACCGATACAGCAGAAGTAGAGAGGAAGAATTAAAATTTTGTAAACATTATCAGCATAATGTCAAATATTTCTTTATTTCTTATAAGGTTATTATAAATTAGAAAATTCTTTGATAATGCATTTTGAAGGAAGGACCTGTCCTACAGACATTCAGGCGAGAAGAGTAACTCCAATGCTCTGTTGTAGGACCTAATTCTATCTACATCTAAGCGATAGAAACGAATGCTCTACGATTTCTTGCCCCGTTTTCGCAGTGGTTTCACAAATTCAGAGTTGTTCATAGGCCTATATCACACGAATCTCATATCTTCTGTATGATGATATTAACAAAAGTCCATAATTCCAAATTATTTTGAGCAGTGCCCTCTCCTTCAAGTCACGGATCCCATACGTTATACTTCAGCGACGTTTTTTTGTCTTACTGTTCATAACTCCGTGGCTTTAGCCCGCAATCGAACTATACTGACCGAGCGAGCGACCGCCGCTTGTCGGCGAAGTTAGTGCCAACTTTGGCCGCGCCATAGCTCAAGCGGTTAGTCGCTGGCTTCCCACCGCGGCGGCCGGGGTTCGATCCCGGGATCTGGTCAAGTGGGATATGTGGTGGACAAAGTGGCGCTGGGGTGGGTTTTCTCGGAGTACTTCGATTTCTCCTGCCAATCTTCACGCCACCAAATTCTCCATCATAGTCACCCGGGGCAGGTGCAATAGGTCAATCAGTGGCCGCCGTACCGAGTGGAGCCAGCTGGACTCCACCCTACACTAAGCGAATTAGTGCCAACTTTAGCAGGTAGAGGGCGTCGCGTGGTCAGCGCAACGAATCTCCAAGGCCGTTAGTTTCAATTTTCTTTACCGGAGCCGCTATCTCCCTGAAATAGCTCCTCAATTATCCTCACGAGGCTGAGTGGACCCAGTACCAGACTCACTAATTCTCAGAAAATCTGGTAGCGCCGGGCATCGAACCCGGGACCTCTGGATCTGTAGCCAGGAACTCTGACCACAAGACCACAGAGGCTGTCCTCACTGTTCATAGCAAAAAGAAATTTGCGATGTAGAGACTCGTCTGATGCTGCTGACACCACTTACTGCGTCCAGACTGTAGTAGTCTGTCCAGCCGAAATCTGCTCTCGGCCTCACTTTGGGGCGCTCCGTGTCGATTAGGCTGAAACACAAATCAGTTTAAATCACGGTGTGGAATGAAGCAAACCGGACGACGATTCGCTTTGTAGAGTTCAGTATTTTTTTTCGTAATTTGTTTAAAATTTCTTCATAGACTGTAGCACAAATACATAGGTTACAACATTTTCATTGGGAGACGTGGGAAAATTCAACCCATATAAACTGGTGGATAACATTAATATTATTTTTAATGCGAACGAGACTGAACTGCCCCCTACGCTATCCAATAGCGAGCTTCTATTGTGACGGTGACGAAATTCTTGGCATTGTAACAACGCGTATCTTATTGAACAGTAGATTGTGTACTAATATATTCGGTTTTTGGACTTTATCCATCGTCCTGGTTTTTAAGATAACTGGTTGGTCCAGTGATTGAGGCTAGCTCTTTCTAACGGACCCAACAGAATAGGTGTTTTCCTTCACCTGAGGACGGAAACAGATCCAGTTTCCGAAACGTCGTGTTTTTATTAGTTATCTTAAAAACCAGGACGATGGATAAAGTCCAAAAACCCAGTATATTAGTGTGTTATACACCATCGTCAGAATCCTATAGTAACTACTAGTAGATTGTGTATCTGTATCTTTCCTATCTCTTTTATTTCTTCTTTTTCTTTAATTTCTACTACTCGTGATTAGTAATTTCAGAAATTTATTTAGTCCATTAGCTCGCTACATGATGAATCACTTATTAAAGTTTTTTATTGCTAGTGGGGTGGGACTAAGTCCCTTGTACTGCGGCCACTTCTGGCCTATTGTACCAGCCTCAGATGATAGGTGAGGGTGATTGTGGAGCAATTGGTGGAATGAAGATTGGCAGGGGAAACCGAAGTACTCGGAGAAAACCTGCCTCAGGCCCACTTTGTCTACCACAAATCCCACTTGACCAGACCGGGATGGAACCCTGGCCGCCGCGGTGGGAAGCCAGCGACTAACCGCTTGAGCTATGAAGCTGCCACTTATTAAAGTTACTCAGTTTTGAAAACGGCGTGGGAAGTTAACTGTGAATGGAAAATGAGGACTTTAGTAAAGAAAGAGGAAGAAGTTCAGAGCAAACATTTTACTTATTAAGATAGGCCTGTGTTAGCTGGGACCGAACTAAATAGGGCAGGGCCTAGATGAAAGACGCGTGTCACTTCAAGGACAAGAATTATTCGGCGCCACGCAAGATTTAGTCGGCTTTCCCCAGATCAGATTTCTCAAGTACACTCCTATCTTTCGAGACTGGTGATTAATACTTCAAACTGCTTGTATCACGAGGCAGTGATCTAAATGATAAAGCAATTGGCATTTTTATGTGATATTATTATGTCTATTGACATTATTCTTCGATAATATTATTGGTATTTCTATTGAAAATATAATTAATACCAGAGTTACACCAAAGTTCTTAAGTATGATCTTATCTTTAAGATTGTTACTGGACTTTTCATGTAGTATCAGTTACAAATTAAACATTTCTGTTAATCTAACATTACAATTGATTTCGTTGGCACTTCAACCGTACTAATTCTGTCAACTCAGCAGAGGGTTTTCATTATCACTGAGCCACTTCTCAGACTTAATCCAGAACATTAGCCATTGTTTAGGTTTATAATAAACGCAGTGTTCTGGAAGGAGAACCAGCTTCTGAATCTCTGCATTTCTGTTAGAAATATGAATGATCCAGGGTGACTATGATGCATCTTAGTACAAATTATTTAGAAAGATATTTAAACTTATGTTACAATAAACTTGTATGTCAGAAAGCAGTGCAATTTATTTATTCTTGGTATACTCAACGACATCAATAGCTCAAATTATTTGCAAGGAAGCGGTCGCCATATAATCTGAGAATGTTTATCGCCATTTGACTAAAAGGGATGAGTAAAATTAGGGAAATAACTCGGAGGGGAGAGCTGGGATCGGGAACGAGATTAGAACCTGGGAAATCGAATTGATCGCGACTTTCGGTAGTTGTACAATTTTAGGACTAAAAAATAGTTATTTCTTTCCTGCCTTCTCTCAATCTTGAAAAAGTTATGCTACGCGTGTTAATGTGTTGGAAGGATTCGTATTGATACATGAAGAAGGTTTTGTTAAATGGTGATATGGATTAGTGTATATTCATAAGTGATACTCAGTGAAGATTTAAATATTACGTCTTATAAACGGCAATAAGATGAAATAACTTAAGCACGCAAGGCCTTTGAACTAAGATTTACCTCTTTATAGAGATATACTGCAGGGGACTGAAACCAGCAACTTTACACATTTAATAACATGAAGAAGAAATAAATTTTAATTGTTCCACAGCAATATTTGAATGAGAATATATGAACACAAATGTCAACGAGTATGTAGGTTCACAAAGAATACATCTCGAAAACCATTTGCTCTAAATTTTATTACGGAGTAGGGAACTATGAAAAGAAATGGAAAGATACGTTTATTTTTCCCATATATATATATATATATATACACGTACATATACTCGTATATTAAAGTAAGATATATAACTATTGTATATTTATTTCTTACTTACTTACTTAGGTGGTATGGGCCGCGCCATAGCTCAAGCGGTTAGTCGCTGGCTTCCCACCGCGGCGGCCCGGGTTCGATCCCGCGTCTGGTCAAGTGGGATTTGTGGTGGACAAAGTGGCTCTTGGGCAAGTTTTCTCCAAGTACTTCGGTTTCCCCTGCCAATCTTCATTCCACCAACTGATCCACAATCACCCTCACCTATCATCTGGGGCTGGTGCAATAGGCCAGAAGTGGCCGCAGTAGAAGGGACTTAGCTTACCTCTTTCAGACTATGTTCATATTACCTAGTTCTACGAGATATACATATAGATGCCTATTTGGTCACTGTGTAGGCTGAATATACTTACTGCTGTACGTTCTTAATGTAGACTTCGGATCTGAGGTTGAGGCTTGCCATGATTTCGTCGAACTGAGGAAGCATATGTGGTGGTACCATGATGTCCACGGCCTTCTGAACTCTGCTTGGGCCCACCCAGAAACTTAGCTGAGTATACAAGAGGACGTTTCAATTATTAGTAGCCTGTGCCTGGTGCTCACACTTAGATACCTTATTATATAACTTGCTTCAATATAGGCATGTGTTTCTGAAGCGCCACTGTGCACGGTGGGCAAATTTTCTGTACTACCTCTTGACTTTTGTCACCTAGATATTTAGATGTTGAGTACTTATAAACGTAACCATAGAATCTCTAGCACGCTTAATTTAGAGGAAAAATTATACCAGATTTTTTAGTGAGTTCCGTCCTCTAGTAGCAACATCCAAATTATCTGACCAGTTTCGACCAGACTTTGCGTGGTATTTTTACTCTAAAATTTTGTCGATCATTTTGGATTTTATGAAAAACTTGCTGAGAGACTTTTACATTTAAATTACTTTTTTAATTTTTGGAAAAATTTTGATAAAACTTGACATACAGAACTTATACAGGTATTACCGTGCGAAGTTCAGATCATTTTTACGTGTGCTCCATCCGAAGTTTTATCAGACCTACTGTTATTGTTCCACCATTTGTCTGATAGGAATGAAGATCACCTGGCTTTACGTATATCCAGTTAACAAGCAGATGAATCCACGAATGTAACTCCAGGGTTAAAACTTACCGTTCTTCTTATTTAAGTAAACCAAAGTAGGCATAGGACTAAGATTTTAATTTATAAGGATACCAGATATAATAACAATCTTCGAGTCCTCCAATTCTTTCTAGAGCAGCCTAGAATATGACTGAGCGATTTACTAGCTATTCAACGATGCTGTATCAGCAAATATGTTGAGCAGAAATTTACTCTTATATAGGCCTAAAATGTAGAGAATTTATGACTGATTATATGTATAAGTTATCCATTCATAGAGGATGTAGTTACACGGACAGACGTCGTTAAACGTAAGGCGGCCTAGACGGTTATGTATTTCACAGATGTGGGACAAGTGAAGGGGTTGGGGAAGGAAAACTGGAGAGAGGAGATTAGTAGGTAAAAAAGTTTGTAATTGGATTTACCGTTTTATTTTCAGCGAAGTTTTTCCCACTAGTAAATTTTAATACAAGAACTGAATTTCCTAGACACGAAGCTTACTTTCAGAGATTTTAAAATTGATTCTGGTGGTGTTACATTAGAATTAAATTTAACCATCTTACTCCGTTGGAATTCTTCTCCAAGTCCCGCAGAACTTCAAGTTGCTCTTGGCTTTCTGGCACCACTCTTCGAACCTGGTATTTGTCGTAGGTAGCCCTGTCGGCATGCACAACCGCCAAGATCAGAAGGCAAATGGTTCTCAGTATCTCCATGGTAACAGGCTGGAAACGCAACAGTCAATTTCTGATATTGTTCTCTTACATCTTGACACATTTTTATCCCCAAAATGTTTATTAACAGTTGCATTCTTCTCCTTTGCTTAAAAAAGTAGACGGGTCTGGTTTGTGATAATGCTGGTTGACTTGTTTCATACAACACAGAGAGTTTCAGAATTACATGGAATTATTATAGATCTACAAATAGGCTTGGGTTAAAAATGGCGGCAACAAAAGTAAAATTAATTTTAATACTTTTATTATTTATTTTTTTTATTGCTAGTGGGGTGGGACTAAGTCCCTTGTACTGCGGCCACTTCTGGCCTATTGTACCAGCCCCAGATGATAGGTGAGGGTGATTGTGGAGCAATTGGTGGAATGAAGATTGGCAGGGGAAACCGAAGTACTCGGAGAAAACCTGCCCCAGCGCCACTCTGTCCACCACAAATCCCACTTGACCAGACCCGGGATCGAACCCGGGCCGCCGCTGTGGGAAGCCATCGACTAATCGCTTGAGCTATGGCGCGGGCAATTTTAATACTTAATGCAAGAAAGACTAAGAAAAGTAAGAAATAAATATTTAAAAATCCTTCAAAAGTACAAATTTCTTTTAATGTTAACAATTTATCTTACAGGCCTGTGTCTGTACTTGACAACTCCGTTCATTTTGTTGAACGGAGAGACGTGTCTGTGTACATGACCTGTATGTATTTTTGAAACTTTTGGCTCTCAACATTATTTATAAATTTGTGATCTCCTCACCATCTTGAATTACAGATTATCCCCGGTTTGAGACAGAAATGACAAGCATGAGTGGGATCCGCAAACCTCTATAACAGGATCCTTTTTACTTCAGGAAATGTTCACTTTGTTCGATCTTTATATCGAAACCAAGAACATTGTTACATATACATACTAATATAAGTGTAGGATTTAACACCGATGAAAAAAGTGTTCGTTGGAAAGTTCGAAAGAAGCCAGTATATACCACGTACTTCTTTTCCGGTTTTAAAATAAAAAATGTTCTTATTTCTGGAATTATAATAATTAATTTAAAACTAAGCGCATTTTACCATGTAGACTTGAAAGGATTCTGACGATGGTGTGTACTGTACTTCTTTTGGCTTATTTTGGACTTCATCCATCGTCTGGTATGTAAAAGTGAAAAGGTCCATTGATTGAGACTAGCTCTTTCTAACAGGCCCAACTGAGTAGGTTTATCCTTCCCTACCCACCTGAAGACGGAGACAGATCCAGTCTCCGAAACGTCGTGGTCTTTTGTCTTTTACATACCAGACGATGGATGAAGTCCAAAATAAGCCAAAAGAAGTACATTTTACCATGTGTTAACTGGCTACGTAGCTATCAACCCACCTGCAGCTTCAATGAAACAAGGAAGCAAAAAGCAAACTCACCTGAAGAAATACACTGCAGTAAATTTCCTGCGAATATGTCCATGTTCTTATAGGCCTAGCTCTTATTGTGAGCCCTGCGATTTTCCAAGGATAACAGATGATTGACATATTTATCGGCCTCTTTATCTTCGAACATCATTCCTTATCAATTAAAAATACAAGTGCCTAAAAATAAAAAAAAATGTCATGAAGACTTTTTTTTACGTATTTCTCTTCACATGCGCCAGGAAATGGACCCGTAATTTAACAATTATAGAATTGTGTAAGCGGTTTATGTAAAAAACTATCCCTGTAACACGCCATGAAAGCCCATAGGGTTGCGAGACGTCGAGGTTCCTACATTTTCTTTAGACAATCGGCTCACAAATGCCCAATTTTGCAGAAAAGCTTCTTGCCTGGTACAAAATTCAAAAGGAAACAAAAACTTTTCATTCAGCAGTGTAACATTATGAGGTATTAGCCGTTACAACTCTGGTAAACATTCTTCGTTTGCTCAGAATACTGGTGTGGACAAAATACATTTAGGCTTTCATGCGCAGTGGTAATCTATGTTTTCAGGCGTGGACAAATAATAGTGTAATTAACCAATCAATTATCATGTTCCGTCTAACGCAACACGGAGAACGCATAATATTCAATTTGTTTTATTAAAATCACAACAGGTTTCGACCATTTTATCTGGTCACCATCATGTGAATACAAGTTCAACAGTTGCTTCTATTGAATTGCAAAACGCTATACCTCTCATATGGGCCCATATTTACAATGACTTCTGTTTTGATGCCAGTGTTAACATAAATAAAATCTACATCTAAAAATTAAGTTGGTGTGTGGATTGAATGAAACTGAACAACCCTAGAGTGAACTAGGGTAAACGAATCTGGAGCTACAAGGGTATGATCCCTTACTCCGCTTATTGCTTGGTGTTGGATAGCGGATAAAATGTGACGCTTAAGAATCTATAACAATGTAATTTGCAACACAAGTCATAAATTTAGGTGTACTATCTACCGTTACATGCTTAAAGAAGAGATTATCCTTGTACTTACGGACTGATGGATGTTTGCTAGCCTAACTAGGCCATGGTTTTTATTCTTGAACTGTACGGCTTAGACCGCTTAGACCGCTTAGACTGTGTGTCTGACTACTATGTAAAGGTTGGTAGTTTCAAAAATGAAGGGAGGGAGGAGGCTAGAGGGGAGGTAAAAAGGGTTAATAGGGGCGTAGATTTGGATCCGGTTATAGGTAGTCGAGGCCGTCGAGGCTTTATTGTTCGCCCGGTTTTTGATGATAATTTCAAATATTGGATTGTATCATTCAATTAACCTTTCGTTCAGTTGTAATCCTTGTTTATGCTCTTCGTATACGTGCATATGGTAGCTTTCCAGTGCGTTCATCATTCTACCTTTATGCTGTGCCCGTAGCACACCGGGTGTCTGCTCCATGTCCTTACATTCGCGTCCTGTATTCTGTAGGTGCAGCGAAATTTTGGAGTTCTCCCTTTTATTTTTAATCTCCCTAATATATTCCTGGAAGGTCTCAGGTTCAAGTCCCGACGAGGTCTTTGGATTTTTTTCAGTTGATCTAATCGTTCCAGCTACACTATGGCCCTGGGTTCGACTCAGCCTCTAACAGAAATGAGTACCAGGAATTAATTAAATAATGTTCCTGGGTAGTAAAGAGCGGACGGGCGTAAGGCTGACAACCTTACCGCCATCTTTGAGCCGATTGTCTAGATAGTGTGGACCCTCAACGTCTCACAACCCTATGGGCCTTCACGGCCTGTTACAGGGATAGCTTTACTTTTTTACTTTTTTAATATATTCCTTGTATTGCGTTTTAAACGGTCGTCCTGAGACCAGACACGCAGTTTACGCTATACAGTTAAAGAATCAAAACCACATCCTAATTAGGCTAGAAAACATCCATCAGGCCGTAAGCAAAAGAGTAATCTCTACATTAAGCATATAGCGGTAGCTACAAAACAAAAAACAAACTCCGTGGTCTGTAGTCTGCAAGCGAACTATACCGACCGAGCGACCGCCGCTTGTCGGCGAAGTTAGTGTCAACTTGTGAGGATAGAAGGTCTCACGTGATTAGCACAACGGTTCCCAACGGCCGTTAATCTCGGTTTTCTAGACCGGAGACACTATTCCCTTGAAATAGCTCCTCAATTACCCTCACCAGGCTGAATGGACTCCGTTCCAGACCCACTACTTCTCAGAAAATCTGCTAGCGCCAGAAATCGAACCCGGGACCACTAGACCACAGAGGCGGTCATAGCGATAGCTAACACATCAAAATTAGTGACTCATGTTGCAATTTGCATTGTTCCAGATTCTTAAGCGTCGTATGTTTAACTGCTACTGGACACCCAGCAACAAGCCTAGCTCCAGACTCATTTACCATAGTTCACTCTAGGGTTACTCAATTTCATTCAATTTTATTCAGTCCACACACCAACTCCGTTTTTAGATGTACATTTTACCTATATTAATGCTGGCATCAAAACAAAAATCATTGCAAATATGGCCCATATGAGAAGCAACTAATAGGAGCACTTGTTAAGCTTGTATTCACCTGATGGTGACCAGATAATATGGTCGAAACATGTTGTGATTTTAATAAAATAAATTGAATGTTATGCATACTCTGTGTTGCGTTAGACTGAACATGATAGTTGATTGGTTTGATCACGCAACAAGATGCATTCCATAAAGATAATATAATTAACTCTGAACCGCGGACCTTCTCAGGAAACTAGTCAAGAATTTCCCCGACTTTTACGGAATCCAAAGAGTAATTCCCGTGTTCACAGGAGCCCACCACTGGACCCCATCTCGAACCGATGAATCCAGTCGATACATTGGTTCCTCGATATGCATTCTAATATCATCTTCCCACTCTCACCTACGTCTTTTAGATCTATCGACTAAAATTTCATAAACATTTCTGATCCGTCCCATGCATACTACATACCCAGTTATTTCATTCTTCCGACTTGATCGCGTGAATCATATTTGGTAAATTTCATTATTATTCAGTTTTCTCTAGCATCCTGATGTTTCCATCAATTCGGTCCAAATGTTCTTCTCAGCATCCTTTTGTAAGACACATCCAGTCTTGTGCTAGAGATCAAGTTTCACGTCATAAATTTAATAAGTAAAACTATAATTCTGTATGCCGGTCACGGTAGCCGAGCGGTCTAAGGCATGTACTGTCTTCGCTCGCTTGGAAACCGGGATCGTGGGTTCGAATCCCACTCAAGGCATGGATGTTTGTGTGCGTTTTCCTGTCTTTGTCTACAGGTAGAGGCCTTGCGACGAGCTCATCACTCGCCCAAGGAGTCCTACCGTCTGTGTAAGATCTAGGAAAACCGAAGTGAACGGAGTTCATGGAGGTAGGCCTAGGCCCAGTGGGGCTGTAGTGCCAAGGAAAAAATATAATACTGTATAATATAATCTTTACTCTTTTAGATAGGAGATTAAAGCTGTCATGATTGATAGATTTAGGCAATGCCAATTATCACTATAATCCTTTTATTCAGTGTAATTTCGCAAATGTGGGACCCAATTAAATTCTTCAAATAGCTTGTCAATATCAGTTTAGAAATGGAGAAGACGCTACAGGACAAGAGGTGAAGACGGTATAATGAGTAAAACAACAATTAATAATATATTTATTGATCCTTTGATTTCAGTACGTGGTTTCACATTATATTTTAACAATCTCAGACACAATTCATTCAATAATCAATGCGTTATTTTCCAGATAATTTTACGGAATGACATAAAATCCCTTATGCACTTGCGAAAGTCACAAAATTAATCTATGATATACAGCAACAAGAACTTATAGAGAAGTGGCTTAGGCCTAATTGTTTTTAACATATGCATTCTCAGATTATTTATCGTATAATTGAAATCGACTGATATTAATGTGACCCTTTGTACATGAATCAGAATTCCTTTCATCAGCGCAGTTTATGGCCTTGCGATGTCTTGAACTTCGTTGTTCTTGCTGCCACGGAGTCTCCCTTTCGCGTGCTGAAGAATGACAACGGCTGAGTTGAGTGTCTCCTCGGCAGTGTCGATGATTTGACTGGCTGGAAGCAGGAAGCCGTAACGTCCCGTGTCCCTGAGTTCCCATACGTAGGTGTAAGGAGTGTCGAGAACACCTCGCACCCAGTCGATACTTCCTCCGCTGGCCGGATCTAGAGATACAACATACACGAGGGGTTCGAAGATAGAGGGAGACTTTTTGTAACAAAATCTTATTTCTCACATATTTACAGGCCATCTGGCGGGACGCGAGGTATGGTAAGATGCATAATAGATATGGCTGTCACTAACAGACAGTGTGGTAGTAGTCTGATGACCACAATCTATAGAAAACTTTCGTTATAACAGACTAATGGTGAAGGGGGGGCAGGGTGTCTGTTATCAGCAGTGTCCACCATAACCGAGTGAAGGTGTATTCACAGAAGTACACCACAGGATACATAGTGAATACACGCAGTAAACACAGAAACAGAATGTGATTACATAAAGGTTATTTTTTTATTTTAAATAGATTTATAATCATAAAATCTCCTTTGTGGCTAGCGTCTCTAAAACTCCGCAATCGTACACAGCTATATATTGACCGTTACATCCAAAATCCATTTTATCCGGTCCTGTTATAACGAGGGTTTGCTGTATTATTCTGTGGCTCCCTTAACGCCAATAAGAGTTTCAGGTGCCCAAGCCAACAGAAAGTGACTTGTAAGCATAAAATGTGATTTGACAGCATCGAAAAAATAGACCCTATTAATAAAAGTCAATGCTATATACCTATATATAAAGCATATTTTTTACCATGTATGTTTGTAACAAAATTTACCCTCTTAAGATCAGAATTAATTCAGTATTTTAGTTATCGGCCCGAGTTTAGGCCCCCGAAAAACTTCACGGCTCCCTGGAGGAAGGCGGTTCTCCTTTTACAATAGGCCACTCCTCTTGCAGAGCTCAGAGTTCAAATCTCAACTAACCGACTCTGGTTACTGAACAGAGATACTCAAACTTCTGTAACTTGCACCCCACAGATATTTTCAAACACATCTCAGTCCCGTCGCGACAAAAATAAACCTCCCTTTTTTACAAGAAGTATATTTGAACAGTTATGTGCATTTCAGTATAGGCCTATATTAATCTTTAATAGAAGTTCTTGTTGCCGAGATCTTTCATTTGACCCAACCGACACAAAAACCTCATTGGCGATATGGGTCACACAGTTTTATGAACACTGCTATGAAATATGCAGAGAGTATTCTGAAAAAAGAAACCGAGGATAATGGTATGTACTCATTTTCTAGAGATATTCAGTTCGAATCTAAACGGATTATCGGTTATACTAACGTAGGTTTCCCAGTTGTGGGGTAGTACCTTGAAGCAAGTCTCGATTGTCTTCTTTCAGTTCCATATGGCGTGCCATTCAATAACATCTACCCATCTAATTCTAAATCATATGACAATGCAGACCCAAGGGTAACCTCATGCCACCTAAGAATCAGTAAGTTTGATAAAGGAGTAATGAGATTCCGAAATTAATATCATTGCATCCGGAAAAGAGTAATTTCTGCAGTCTAGACTCTTAAATTTCCTATCTGTCTGTAAGGGGATGAGCAAAATGACTTCCTTCTCTCACTCACTCATGCAGCTGAGCCTTTCTTGATAAGCTGCCAATTGTGCAGCATTTTATGGAACCTGAAGGTTCATTATCGTGTTCAAAAGAGTAATCTACTGGTCCCCATCCTGTGCCAGATCAATACAATCCATACCGTCCAATCTTATCCCTCTAAGACCCATTTTAATATTGTCCACGCACCTACGTCTTGGTCTTCCAAGTGGTCTCCTTCCTTCCGGCTTTCCCACCAATATTCTATATATATTCCTCCTCTCCCCCATTTGTGCTACATTCTCTGTCCATCTCATCCTCCTTGACTTGCTCATTCTATTTATACTTGGAGAAGAGTACAAGTTACGAAGTTCCTCATTATCTTTCTCTCATACACTTCTAAATATTTGTATTAAATTTACAAAATTACTGCTCACAGTTATGTAATAAATAGCTCTTCTGTAGTGCTATCTTTCAACAGATACAGGCACTGCATTTTGTATGCTACTTTTCTTCTAAGAAATATTGATCGTGTCAATCTGTGATGGTAGGAAGTCATGATACCAATTGCTGCTAAACTTTTCTACTTCTTAGTTAGCGACAGACACGTAGTGTTTGCCTGGCCGCGCCATAGCTCAAGCGGTTAGTCGCTGGCTTCCCACCGAGGGGGCCCGGGTTCGATCCCGGTTCTGGTCAAGTGGGATTTATGGTGGACAAAGTGGCACTGGGGCAGGTTTTCTCCGAGTACTTCGGTTTCCCCTGTCAATCTTCATTCCACCAATTGCTCCATAATCACCCTCACCTATCATCTGGGGCTGGTACAATAGGCCAGATGTGGCCGCAATACAAGGGACTTAGTCCCACCCCACTAGCAATAAAAAAATAGTGTTTGCTTAGGACGTCTACTGGAGGATTATTCAAATTACGTGCTAAGATTACATGTATGAAACAGTTACACTTGGCTGGATATAATTTTCAGTGAAAACGACGTGGTCTTGGAAAAAAAACAACTTATATTTAGCTTGCACTTACAAATTGCGTCATATATGGAGCCCACGTCGTAATGAGTCCCGTTGTTAAGAGCTAGCGCTGCAGCGGCATCCAAACCGACAGCCAACTGGAACAAAGGGAATTATATTGTCCAATTATAAGAGCATATCTATTGCTAGAGAAGTTAAAAAGGATTACTTCAGTTTCGTTTTATCTTTTATCTGCATTCTGTATGCTAGTCAGAATAAGCTTTCCAGTAACTTAGTGTTGTGGACCAATTCTCCATAATTAGAGGCCTCTACCTATATATCTGTCTGCCTGTCTGCCTCTCTGCCTGTCTACCTATCTATCTATCTATTTATCTATCTCTCTGTCTATCTATTTACGAGTATCTATCTATCTACAACCCTTGTGGACTTTGGCCGCTTTTTCAGTGTCTTAATATATACACAGTCGGTAGGACTCCTTTGACGGGGGAATAGCCCGTCGCATTGTCGCTACCTACACACAGAATAAAAGCACGCAGACATCTATACCTCGAGTTTGATTCGAACCCACGATCCCAGTGTTCGAATGGTCGAAGACGGTTTATGCTTCAGACCGCGCGACCAATGTAATCGACTAGGGCTAGAGGCCTCTAGTCTGATACAGAAGCAGCGTGGCATCAGGAAGAATTTCAGAAATAGACTCTAAGAGTAGAATTTAATGAAGGAAATCCTGGTGTTTGTTCAATGACCCACGCTGACTAAGACTGTGACAGCTGCTGATCAAGCAGTCTGAGGGATTAAAACAGTGGTGCAATAGGCCGCGGAGGCTTTTCATCCCTTTCGTGGACAGAGGTTCTGTTGGTCCGAGACAACTAGAAGCTGCGGCTGGGGTACTGGTTGCTGCCTGGATAACCGGAAGTCTGCAAGCATGACCCGGCGGTCTGAGAGGCGTTCCACGAAGTGATGCACTGAATTGTATGGCTAATTATCAGTCATCTGCACTGTTAAAATGAGCAAGTCTAGGCTGGCAGAGCCATGAAAACCGAGGTACGATCTAAGCGGAATTACTAGTAAGATCAGTTCTGAGTTCTGATTCTCGTATGGGCGCAAAATGGATTTAAGATACGATAGTAGGGGTGAAGTAGAGTAATGTAGTTTCTGGGTATAATATTCTGCATAGGCGTGGAGACCATTCTTAAGAAAGAGATTGTATTAAATATTGCCACGATTCCTGTGCAAAATTTTCAAAAGTTCCTACAGGTATCTAAACCTCATTCCATACTCATACCCGGTGTATGACCAAACCTGCCATGGTCGTTACCAGGGGATTAGATGTATACTTTTTGAGCAGCAAGAGGTGGCAGTATTTCTACAGATTGTGACGGGACAGAGAAAGTGTAAAGGGTAAAACTATCCCTGTGTTTAACTAATTAAGCACTACGCCATGAAGCACACGGGGGAGTTGATGTATATATCCAATTTCTCTTGACCTCGACAATAGATGGAGGTGAGTGGTCAGCTTTAAATCCCGACCACTTTACCCCCGAGGAAAGAGCCCCCGATAGCCGTTGGATAGGAAGCTGGGTGGGCCCCAGAGCCAGTCTGGACAACATGGAGTAGTGAAATTCTTGTCCCCACTGGGACTCGAACTCCGACCCCTCGGTCGTCCAGCCCGTGACCAGTCGCTATACCAACTGCGCTATCCCGGCTCCGCTAGGGAAAAGGTAGTCACTCAGTTTTTGAGGGGTTATAGTCGTTGTAAACTTGCTCAGAGAGTTGAAAGTTGAAAGTAGTTCTTTCCCCCATAGGAAATAAGACACAACTCACCAGCTCATCATAGTTGGATACATGCTCGTGCGTGTGGCCATAAGGAAACATGAGCAGTTGGCTGTAACTGTGGAAATCCAAATACCCGACAAGATTGTCTGAGATGTCGTCGAGGTATCTTCCCAGACTTCTGGTTTCTATTTCGGAGAAAGGAGATTCTCCGGCGTACGAATCAGAACATGGCGAGCTGCTGGCTCCGGCCTCTGTTCCGGAAACATAGAGTGTGTATAAAACTACAGAGTTCACATCCATAGTGAAATAATATAATGGATAATTAATTGTATTCATTTTAAAAAGACTATATAATATGTTTAAGAATATCAATACTAGTTCTCTGTTAAACATTTCATGGTCTAGCCTACATCTACAATTGAAAATCTGGGTATTCGTGTTGTTTTTACCCTTCCAATGGAAATCCCAGTTTCTGTTGGGATCCGCCCCGTAGCAAAGGTTGTTTGACAGACTGCGGGTCTTCCTCCATGTGCGGTCCTGCAACACTCAATGGATTCATTCTTTAGGGGAAAAATACGTAAATACGTAAATCAATAAAGAAAAAAGAATCATGCAAACAAGGAAGCAAGGAGAAGAGAGAAAAGGAGGAACGAAAGAAAGAAGAAGGCAGATACAAGAGAGAATGAAAGGAGAATCCTCAGTATTTCATAAAGATAATACATGTATTATCTGAACGTTTGTGACGATGGTACATTAATAATATTTTAATGATTTGTCTTAACTCTTGCAGATGATTTGTGTAACTTGTGCTGGTGCAGGTGTCCGGAGAAAAGGACTGGCTCTATCGATTGGGCTTAACTCTGTAGGTTTTACCTGAAGGCGGAGAGGGAGTGTATTCTCCGAAAATTATTTTAACAAGAACAGGACGATGGATAATATCCAGAAATATAATATTTGTAAAGATAATATTCTTTAACAATTTCCATGACCACTTATTTTACAACACACTTCGGATATAATACTTCCATGATTTGTCTCTTTGAAAATGCCATAATAATTAGATTTAACTATAGAGAGATGTCGGGACAGGTTTCTTTCAGTGATTTTTTTCGGAAATTAATTATGTTAAGTTTATAAAGCCGAGACTTTTAACTGAAATATGTTGTGAATATGAAGGCTGCAGTTTTAAGATTTTCAATCTCTGCTCATATTCACAGCTGAGAATAAAATTCTTAGGAATAAAAGTTTCATTTTCTAGTAAAAAACAAATCTCGAAGTAATTCGCTGATTTAAGTAGTTTTTTGGAAACAGAAGATGTGTTTCTTACCGTTGTATGCGTGTACACATAGCCGTCCGGGTTTACGACAGGGAAGACGTAATAGTCGAAGGACTGTACCAGGTCCTGCATCACTGGATCCTGACTAGTCAGCAGCTTGTTCAGAATGTATGTCACAGTGGCGGGACTGATCCACTCTCGGGCGTGGATTCCTGGACAACAGAATGTGTATGGTTATATCTCCCACTGCCTCAAACACAAAATTATGTTATGTCAACGTTCACAACATCATGGCACATGTAACGTTGCTACTTATTATTTCTTAGCTCTTTCACTCACATGCAACTGATTGAGATGACGTGGAAGTTTCTAGTAGGCCTGCCGTGATTCGACTGGCCCGTGTTTAGAGGCTGGTTATGGTAAGTGTAATTCATATATGCGTTAAGAGAGGCACAACAATGTACAATACTTCTGTTCATCGTAGTCCCCTTAACAAGTGTTTTCATTTTTAGCGTCTTCCGAAACAACATGATCGATTTGTGTTGTCAGATACAGAAACACACCTCCTTCCAAAACGACGCTAGGATTTCCTGCCCTGTGGGACACCTTCACGCCATGAATCTGTCGACCCTCATAGGATTCACCTCCAACAATTGGAGTCACGACCCCAGGGTAAGTTTCGTTCAGGAAATCAAGCCACGCGTAAATCTGTAATGTTGGATCATCACAGTTAAAAATATAAAAAACATAAAGACAGAAAAGGTTATGTTTATGAAAATTATGAAGTAAGATTAAATTACGCTATCAATTTGGTCAGCTACTCAAATATAAGCATTAAATTTGGTTTGGTTCATCCTAGTCCGTCACTGCATAACACAACGAGGCCCGAAACTGGACAATTCTTCAAACAAGGGAATGACGAGGCGGTAGACACTCATTTTCCTTTAAAGAGAGGCAGTATAAAGGACACGAACCAAATTAGTTCTAGATTGTAATAAATAGTTTTAAAACCATACTTGTAAGTATACTAATTACAATAATTTATAAATGTTTTAATAAATTCATGCCCATCGCAGTAATTGTTAGGGGATAGTATTTTATATTTATGACATTGTAATAGTAGTGTCTATATGTATGGATAATGATCAATGACATTGTAATAGTAGTTTCCGAATGTATTGATAATGTCCTTCTGAAGATGGTCGCTCTGACCGAAACAAGTAAAGGATAAAATATAAAAAAACACAAAATTCATCAATCACACTGGACGGCGTTAATAATCTTTTATAATAAGCATTAAACCTGAAACAAAGTTTTTCTCGGGTATTTATTTTATGCAAACCTAAAAATAAGCAGCCTTTGTACGTAAAACACATCCTACTTCCAAGTTTTTTGCATGCTGCAGGCAGCATCAGTCAAATGTTGTTTGCATGAGACTTGAAGCTGTGTTTACGTGTATTTAGCAATCAGATGGCAACACTTACTTCGTCCAGAGTGTAGTAGTCTGTCCAGCCAAAATCAACCGTCGGCCTTACTTTGGGGCGCTCCGTGTCGATGAGACTGAAAAAAACAAAAGAACTTTCAGTCTCAGCTAAGTTATTTACTGCGTGCCAAGTCAAAGACAGTGAGGATGTGCTGGCTGGAAGGGCATATCACACACTTTAGATCTGTAACCCTATGGAGTACTGGTGAAAAATGATTATCAGCAAAGAAAAAGAATTAAAACTTCCTCAATTAAGTAAGATTTGAGGCTTTCACGGCGGTGATNTTCCTCAATTAAATTCTTAGTGCAGAGAACAGTCAAATGATGGTTTCCAGTAATAAAAACATATTTGTGTTCCTAGTTTCAACGGACCAGGAGCCGGAATTGCACAGTCGGTATAGTGACTGGCTATGGGTTGGGCGATGGGGAGGGCTGCAGTTCGAGTCCCGGTTGGATCAAGAATTTTCTCCTGTCCACGTAATTCAGACGTGCTCTGGGGTCCACCTAACCTCCTGTCCAATGGGTACCGGGAGCTCTATTCTTGTAGGTAAAGAGGCCGGGGCGTGAAGCTGACCACTCACCTCCAACTAGTACCGATATTACGAAAACATGGAGCTACACAACCACTCCCCCACGCGTAGTGTTTGATTAGTTAAGCAGAGGGTCAACTTTATCTTTATTTTCAGTGGACCACTGCCATTTCCGAAAACTGTCCAGCTCCACTCGTGTCAACGATTTGAAAGACCGAGAGAATGACGGGAAAACAAAATGAAAACCACTGAGTAAATTAAAGAAGACTAAAGAGCAACACCCAACTTTGTAATCGACACTCATTCTACGTACGTATGAAATAATAGTCTGCTGAGACAGTGAAGCAAGTTCATAGAGTTGGTGGGAGCTGAACGGAGTGTCAATACAAACCGCCACTAATTCTGACTTTGATTCCGAAGCATTCCGAAGCAACGCCGAGTTGTGCCTGTCTTCCTGACGAATTTTGTGACATTCTATTTCTGTTATCTGGTATGATACCCAACGTAAACTGATGTCCAGACTGCGTAGCTATTGCATAAATTAACACCGTATTACGAGGGCCCAAATGGCATTAAATTATTACCAGGTTTCAAGCAAATCGATTAGTGTTTGTAATAAGTCACCCATAGACAGGAAGGAAATACGTGCGAAGCGATGAAGAAGGTTGAGGTCTCAAAACGGTTACAGTTAAGCTAAGGTGACTGGTGACAAATTTATGAAGCAAAAGTTATGTTCTACTTACTGCTGTACGTTGCCGATATAAACTTCGGATTTTAGATTGATGCTTGCCAAAATGTCGTTGAATCGTGGCAGCATATGGGGTGGTATCATGATGTCAACGGCTTTCTGGATTCGGCTTGGACCCACCCAGAAACTCAGCTGGAGTTAAGAAATTACACATCGGTTAGGAGTGGGATTTTGTAATAACGTAAATTTAGTCAGGTTGCTCACAACTGCGGAGTTATTAAGTTATCTAACAACACTGTTTCAGCTGAAGACGTTATAATGCCGAATTATTTGGTAAAATGATTATGAATGGTAAATAGGTAAGGATTTTAACGAAGGCGAGTCTTGCATTCCTCTGGAAAGACTGAGGAGAAATTACGAAAGTTTCAAATATTTTTTAGTTTGATATAAATTCTAACCTTATATTTCATAAATACACAAATATACAGAATTATTGTTACACCAATCTGATTGGTTAGTATAAAATTGGATTACAAAGATAGTATTATAACGTGATTATTACCTCAAGTATTTCTATATTGAATTTAAATTAGTTACTATAGGATTCTGACGATGGTGTATAACACACAGAGATATTGGGTTTTCGGACTTTATCCATCGTCCTGGTTTTTAAGATAACTAAGACGTTTCGGACCCAACAGAATAGGTGTTTTTCCCTCACATGAGGACTGAAACAGATCCAGTTTCCGAAACGTCGTGCTTTTTTTAGTTATCTTAAAAACCAGGACGATGGATAAAGTCCTTAAACCCAATATCTCTGTGTGTGAAGCACCACGCCACAGAGACGTATGCTGCAGTTCTGACATTCTTAACCTCGGCACTAGACAGGCTCAAATCATCAGTTTCTTGCTCCAGTCACTTTATGACGGAGATGTAGCCCTCGTTGCATATTGGACAGGGGGCTGAACAGACTTCAGAGACTGTCGAGATGCCGTGGTGCGTGGCATAATCCTTGTGCCTGTAGGGAATCAAACTCGTTCATACCGCCACACCCAATTCGCCATAGGCTATCTTCGAGTTATTATGACTCTAACTAGTGGGCTCAAGACCTGGAGAGAGGTTAAGGCATTGGCAAACCAGAGGGAAAGATGGAGAAATTTCACAGCAGCTCTATGTTCCGCTCGGAACTAAAGAAATTAAGTCAAGTAAGTCATATTGCGACATACATGTCTAGGTGCTCGCGTTCTGCAGAGAATGTCTGGAGTGCGAGCCCAGTTATGTCTATAGTGCGTTTTCAAACAAGCTTTGCTCGTCTCTCACCTCTGAAAACAGTCAGATCTCTGTTACTAAGAGGAATATCAGGCCTCAAATGTAATTCGAATCATCCTTTACGCTGTAGATTCCCTCTGTCGGCTTTATCATATTCACAGTGAAAATAACATCAGGGGTGGAGTGTGGGGAACCGTGGTTATGACTGGCGTTAGAAGCAACAAGAACACAAGCGAAATGAGCCTCAATACAAAATTGAAATAAAACTATTGTGCATCTATATGACAGTAATTTAGTGACAGTGATTAGGTCAATATTTAGTTTATAATAATGCCTAATTTTATTTCTTATTTTAATGAGCCTTGTAATTACTCTATGTCTTATAATGGATATTGTTCCGTAAACATGGAAACCCAATTTCCATGTAGAGGAAAGTATCTTATATTTGTGAATAAATTTATGTTCACAATTTTCCTGGTATTCCCAATAAACACACCCTCCTAATAGAGTATACGTACGCCATTTGGGTCGTCTTCCAGATCCTTGAGAATATTAAGTTGTTCCTGGTTTTCAGGCACCACGCGATGCACCTGGTAGTTGTCAAAGGTGGCTCTGTTTGCAAACGCAGTCGTCAGGATCAGAAGGCACAGGAATCTCAACATCTTCGTGACAGCTTATGGAAAATAAGAGAGTCAGGTTCTGTTATCTGTCTCCTCTCGCGTGTCTGATATTAATATTTGGGCCGTAGATCATATGAACTTCTTCGTCGCAATTTCTAAACGTGATAGGACACTGAAATGAGACTGTGTGAGGTATGTACCTAACTTACTTCCACTGTGCAGTCTTCCTTCAAAACTCGATTGTTATTGAAGTGATTAAGAAATTCTCACTTTTCATATGACCTGAAATTTCTTCACGGGGTTCAAAAAACAGTTTATATCGCGTTCCAGTTGCGTTCATTCCACATTACATTTCCCAATATTCGTTTTAATACTAGCCTGTCACATGATCATGTCTTCTAAGTAATCTCCCTTTCTTACGGGATTTCCGAAAAAAAAACTGTAAGCATTTCTCGTTTCCCCCCTATTTTAGTATCACTGCCTTTTCATCTCATCCTCGTATTTCTGTGAAAATTGGATGCAATTATGCGTGCGAATTGTCTTAGAACTCTCCGAAGACTCGCCTATTAAAGCGATACAGTTATTACGACAGGTGCACGCAGTGGCATAGTCGGTTGAGGCACTATGCTACAAGTCGGAAGGTCGAGGTTTCGATTCCCGATGAGGTCGCTAGATTTTTCAATTGACCTAATGCTTCCAGCCGCTCTATGGCCCTGGAGTCGACTCAGCCTCTAATATAAATGAGTACCAGAAATCTTCCTGTGGAGTAAAAGGCGGCCGGCGTGTAAGGCTGGCAACTTCACCGTCATCTGTAAGCTGATTGTCTACAAAATATGGGAGCCTCGACGTCTCACAAACCTATGGGTCTTCATAGCCTGCTATAGGGACAGCTTTACTTCTTTTTTTAATTATTGCGGCAGAGTTTTAAATAGGGTTGAATCTTTGTTCTCATCTTATTCTTTAATTAAATTCGTATAAGGCCTATTTAATTTTTTTTTTTTTTTAATTTTAGTATCCGCGGGTTAATTTTAGCTGTCGCATTTTGTGATACGGAAAGGGAAGTAACCTTATCTCGGAAGAAAAGTGGGGGTTCCCCTTAACCATACATACATATATACACTGGATCATGCAGTATTATATTTTGTCTATAATCGTTGGTAATAATATAAGCATTAAATTTAATTAAAGTTCCTCTTCCAGAGGGAAGTTCTTTTTTTTTCATACAGAGGGACGAACGTGGTGAAGGTATAGGCAGGTCATGTGGGATCTGTGGTGGGCAGAGTTACACTTGGGCAGCTTTTCTTCAAGTGCTTCTGTTTCCAAATTTTCATTGTCCCGATTACTCAAAATTCATTAATCATTTTATTCTACTCCGTTCAATTGTCTCGATACTGAGGGCGTCGCCAATTAAACCGACTTTAAAAGCAAAGAGTATCGTTCGACGTTGCCAGAGAGATGCAGCATTATGGAAATTTCGCACATCTTGCAGTGGGCTGAGCAATTAGAAAGTCTGAAGACAGAAATTACTTAAATACAACTGAGTTAGCTGTGAAAGTAACCTTAAAAAAGTCTGATTTTCTTCAGAATATTTCCAAATTCTCTCGTTAATTCCGGGCTGAACAAATTAAAACAGATCATGCTTACCTGATCAAAGACACTGAAATAATAAAGATATCTGATTGATAGCCTCTTTATAGACGCTAAAAATACTTAAGACTTATTTATTTCGCAATCTATTTTGTATAGGAAACACTCGAGTAGCAGGTTATCAGTGAAGTTGGCCTAATGACAACTTCTCGATGTGGTATTGTTGTATAAGGTGTCTAATTAATCATCCAGATAAGAATCTTTTGTCATATGGAACTCGTACACAGACACAAACATAACATACACTCATACAATCTTAATCTTAATTTCATGCATCCTGCTGTGCTAAAATATACAACTCTTTAATGAACCGTCACAACACAACAAATAGTAAAACATCAAAGTCAGCGTTCAGCTGTGGCTTTGCTACATGTTTCGGCCACTATCGGCCATCATCAGGCAAATACATATCAACAAATCTACCATTTAACTGCAATCATAAAATGGATATAACACTATTAATCGTACAAATTTAAAAATGCTTATGTAAAAAATACAAAAGTTCAGATTATATAAAAATTAAAAATTGGAAGTATTATAACAAGATAAAATATTAATGATGTTTTCAAAAACATTGAATCAGTCGTTGGATATACTTTGTGTGCGTTTCCATAGACAATAGGGAAATTCGATATTACTTTATATAGAAGATTTTAAGAGAGGCCCATGGTGTAGCAATTAATGAATTGTGTAATGCTGCCTCGTCATTAAGAAGAATTGTCCGTATTGCATGGAAAGCAAACAACGAGAGCCGTCTGTCATTCATCGACAGGTTCAACAAAGCTAGTCTCAGCTGGACCTCAGCCTCAGCAGAGCCCTCAGTTCCCCCCAGAAGAGACAGCATCTTGATCAGTTTCTCCTGATGGTCAGAAATGTCTTATAGATTGACAGCCTGTTCACCACCATCGAAAGGCTTCATTCAGTTTTACTTCCTGAGGTCCATCATGAAAGCTCTCGAGAGCTAACGGCTACTTCCTCTCGGCAGCAGGGGCCAGCAACTTAAACCTCCGGTGCGAGAGGGAGATCTCTTGGATTGCTGACAGTGGAAAGCCTAGAGCCACCCACTGCCATTCACTGGCAGGGACAGCCGATCCCCTACCGGTGGGCCTAGCTGGACTAGTAACCGGGTTATAGTCGAGGCCCATTTCTTATCTGGTTTGTCCGGTTCTTCTTCTTGATAATCAGGCTCTTCACTCCTATCAAGAAATTTCTTGATAATTCTGTCTGCGACATTCATTCTCTGCATAAAAATAAATTCATTCCAATGGTCTAGTACCTTAATGTAGTGGGGAGATCAGGGTGTCCTGATTACCTGGAGAGATATGCTAGTGGGAGAGTAAGCTTCTGATAGGGTCACCCATGCTAGATAGGAGGAAAGCTAGGGGCCAGATTGAAGATAACCTCTGGTTCTCCAGGCTGGGAATTGTATGTGAAGCTAACAACCTCTCATCCTAAAATAATATTTGTCAAGAAACTAACGACTGATGCCAAACGAGAAAAGAGTGGGCATCTGGCATAAAGGAGGCCGACGTTCTAAAAGGACTGTCGAGTCAAGGGAAAAGCGACTAATTATAATCATGTAATACTTATTCTTGTATTTTGTTAAATATATGTAATATCAAAAAATATTTCAAATATAAATAATAGATAAATAAGATCTACAAGTTTGTGATGATGGTAAATTGTTACAATTAATATGTTGCTGGACATTATCCATCATCTTGTCTGTTCTAAAAAAAACCGTCTAGTTTCTATTAAAAAACACAACGTTTCGGGAACTGGAATCTGTCCCCGTCTTCAGGTAAAACCTACTCAGTTGGGTCCAATAGACAGAGCTAGCCCCTATCTCCGGACAACTATGCCAGTTTCAGAAGGGGTTCATAAAACAAGCACAACATAATCCATCTGTGAGAGCTAAGAGATATTGAAGCTATCATAATTATGATAGCTCAAATTATAATTTGAGGCTTAACACCAGAGAAATATCTAGAATGAAATCATACCGGGAGAGAAGCAATACTCCTTGTGGTACACAAGCACAACATAATCATCTGTGAGAGCTAATAAATAATAGATCTTATTGGAACTCTATCCGTTATACTATAATACTTATTTGTAAGATTTTTTTATTGCTAGAGGGGTGGGACTAAGCCCCTTGTACTGCGTCCACTTCGTGCCTATTGTACCAGCCCCAGATGACAGGTGAGGGTTTGTGGAGCAATTGGTGGAATGAAGATTGGCAGGGGAAACCGAAGTACTCGGAGAAAACCTGCCCCAGCGCCACTTTGTCCACCACAAATCCCACTTGTCCAGACCTGGGATCGAACTCGGGCCGCCGCGGTGGGAAGCCAGCGACTAACCGCTTGAGCTATGGCGAGGCCTATTTGTAAGTTAAGTCATTTTTAAAGCATTGACGAACTTTGTTTGATCTTAGGCCTACTCACGTGTAGATTACTTATTTTTATATTAGACCGATACGAATCTCTTTCAATATTTTTAGCAACTTTAGCGTTAAACCTCATTAAGGCCCGTCAGAATATCAGTTCTGGAGATAAAGTATGCAGACAGACGAACAAACATGACTTACGGGGAAGCATAAATTTTGATTTGCCTCTTCTACTCTGAGAGTTTTGTCCCTACGATCACGCCGTCTTCGTGGGCGTTGCAGTGTAGTGGTTAACACCTTTGCGTCGCATTCAGGAGCGGAGTTCGAAGCTCAACTATCGCACTGTATGCCATACTTCAGGATTTTTCCTTCAGTTCCTGCAGGCCAGGGCTGGAATAGTACTTTGAAAACGTCAAGGCTATGTTGTTATTATTGTTATTATTATTATTATTATTATTATTATTATAATTATTATTATTATTAACACTTGTTCTGTCTTCAGAGAAATAAATAACCATTAAGTTATCTATAATTTCAACGTCTTATCTTAATATTTATAAAACCAAGGTCAATAGTACAGATTCTTTCAGCCTACCGCCACTTTTATACATGGGCACGCAAGTTGGCGGTACTGTCATGTCCGCATGCCCGTCCGCCTGATATTTTTATCAAGCAACTGATGAATTGTAAAATCTGAGGTTTTCACGGCGGTGGCTATGAAAGACTGTGAGCACCTGCTCGCGTTGGTTCCTCGCACGCGGATTTTCTTCTTTTTTCTTCTACCCTGAAGATAGAGGCGATACGTTCCTCTGAAACGTCAGTTAACACAATATCTACACGGCGCCACATCCTATAAAACTGCTTTCTTCAACTGATGAACTGTTTCTTCAGCTGATACGAATGTTTACGAAATTAGAAAGCACATAGTTTGTTCGGTATCTCTGACACGTCATATAACATTTGAGAAACATATCCCCCTAGAAATTTCCACTGTCGTCATATTTCTATTACGACGGCAGGAAATAAAGGCGTACGAATGTTAGGTGACACTAAATAGGAAATTGCTTATACTCAGTATAATAAAAATATATCCATCGATTCAAAAATCGTTAGAAAGTGGACACATACGGGTTATTACAACTCTAATAACCATATTCCTGTCTTTGCTTATAAAGAAAGAAATGCGGGTTAAGAAAGTAGTTCAGTCTGCTATCGCCCTAGCTGTATGAGTGTGTGATACTCACCATGCTATGTATTCAAAATACAATGGACGATGCAATAAAATTACAGTTTACATGAGATGCAGACTCTTCAGATAACCGAATTTGAAATTTTGTCTAGTTTTAGCTCTAAAGTAAATATCTATCAATACTTTTATATATTATTTGACACAATATCACTAATAACACTCTTTTGTTGTATCAGTGTGCGGTGACTTCGTCACAGATATCATCTTTACTGCCGACACGAGTTGCAGCAATATGCGTTGTTTCACTCTGCTTACTTCATGACCGATCATCTATTTTGGAAAAATCTTCTCAGATTATCAGAGATGTGTGTAAACGTATATATTAACTTTATCAGAGATAGTGGGATGCATTTCTAAATTGTATTTTATAGAGGCCCAAACACCCATAGATGCTGATAATACTTTATACATACTCAGAGACGCACACAATATCGGGAAGCACACTTCTTAATTTCTTCTGAATTAGATTGACGTTAGAATTATATTTTATTTAATTTCCGTATATATGTTTATGTTACACAAAAAAGACATTCCTGACACGAGATACTTATCGTCATGAGCCAACTTCATCGTTTTAGAGACGAGGATATTCGACAAAGTTAATCTTCATAGAATTAAGTAGGGTGTCATGCAGTGAAGCCAGC
The DNA here is from genome assembly GCF_002891405.2 of Cryptotermes secundus. Classification (NCBI taxonomy): domain Eukaryota; kingdom Metazoa; phylum Arthropoda; class Insecta; order Blattodea; family Kalotermitidae; genus Cryptotermes; species Cryptotermes secundus. Next base: position 212,759 of record NW_019722980.1, on the reverse strand, counting down.
TGCTCGTGATCTGTAAGGAAACCATCCAGTTGTTTCATATTATGGTCTTCTAGGCTATGACACAACATAGTCTGATAGGTGGGTAACATTTCAAGCGAATATAGACCTACTGATTCCTCCCTTAATCGAGAAAACTACAGTATGAAATAGAGCATTGGAGACTGGTTGTAGAGGAGGCCAAGGTTCATCCAGGGCTGCAGCGCCGAGTGGTAGGTAGTTAGGTAGGTAAAGTATAAAATATTTCTTCGTTTTTTTAAATATACTATATAGCGTAGTCGGTAAAGCGACTGGCTACAGGCTGGATGACTGAGGGATGGAGTTCGAGTCCCGATAGGGTGAAGAATTTTCTCTTCTTCACGTCGTCTTTCGAATCCTCTACGACAGACTAGGCGAGAGGAGCTGAGATGCTTAATCACTGAAAAAAAATGCTGTTTAACGTGCTGTAACGAACAGGTATGCGCTTGGAATGGTTGTTTGCCTCGAGTCATTGAGTTTAGTGCTAGGAATTTCGAGCGATTTCGAGCGATCCTTTAGTACGAAATATGTAAGCTCATACATGTACGGAATGTTCTTTGATGACTGAATTTTATAAAATACATCGTATTCACCTGGATCCTTGCGTAAAAATAAGCCGACGAAATTGTGGCGATAAATACTGAGTGCCCCGCAAAAACGTGTAAGACAAGAGCATGTAGTGAACTCCTCTTCACATTTGGCGCGTTAGCAACGAAAAGTTGCAAAAATGGGTCAGCTATCTTTGCTGTGTCTGTGTGTCCGTCCTCATACAACATGTTTTAAAGTGCTGAACTGGTTTTCGTGACATTTGATATTGGAAAATTTGGCCAAAATTTGGCTGCACAGCAGATTTTTATTAAAATTGAGCAACAATAACGGACACTTTCTGCATGAAGATATGCATGCATTTCTATACGCATCTCGAAAGTAGTTCACTACATATTTATCGAAGAGAATGAGTTTCAAAACGCTAGAAGTATAGGAAAAACAAATACATATTATATGCACAATATGTTTTTTCGTAAGTCATGTTATGCATTCAGAGATCATTAAACAAACGTGAACGAGCGCGCAAGAATTGTTACGACATACTGATATATATCCTTGCTTGTTTAATTATATTGTCACTCTTATTATACTCCAAAAATCGCTCCTCCTTTTAGGGAAAGTGTCAATTATTTCATCGTTTCTTCATTTTGCATTTTGTGTTGTCTGCTACCGTCGGCATTTGGAATCTACCCGCTTTACAGTCGTTGATAGAAGATGTTCAATTGTTCTAAACAATGTCGTCTCCTGCACCGAAATCACCAGAGCAGTCTGAAAAGAGCAAGAAGTATGATAGACAGCTTAGGTTTGTACATTTTGTTATTTGTTAACGTATCTTTAATATCACAGATTTAAATATGTAGTGTAGGTGAAGATAATATATTGTATTCGATAAGGTTATGTGAGGTTAGGTAAGGAAACATGTCTATTTTGTCATTAATGACCATGATTGCATTTTTCAGACTCTGGGGGGACCATGGGCAATCAGCATTAGAGTCAGCCCAAGTATGTCTTATCAACGCGACTGGTATAGGAACAGAAATACTGAAGTCACTTGTATTACCAGGAATTGGTGCCTTCACGATAGTTGATGGGAAGAAAGTAACAGAAGAAGATACTGGATGCAAGTTAGTTAAAACAACGGTGTATTTTTAGTTTGGGAATTCTCAGGTATATAACAAAAATTTGCTGCGAAACTGGCACTATTAAAATCCGATTTAAAGTGCACATCTGTGATATGAGCATCAGCGCAAAGTAGAATAGGTATATTACATGGACTTTCATTAAAGTCAGTTCCTCTTTTTCTGATTATGCTGAAAGGAATAGTGCCTTAGAAGTTACAGACCACATCCTATACCTGCTGGTAGCTTTGTTACCTGTTCCCAGTTTCCTCTGATAAGTGAAAATACATTTTGTACCCAGCTAAGACATCAGGAACTGTGAACATGAGGTAGCCATAGCTTATTATGTTATAAACAAGTTTTCCTAATAAGATTTAAAAGCTTGTGATGATGATACATCAGTACAAATATTATGTTTTTGAACATTATCCATTGTCCTGTCTTTATCTAAAAACACCATCCTCTTTATTTTTCAAAACACAACGTTTTGGAGACTGGATTTTGTCTCTGCCTTCAGGTAAAACCTACTCAGTTGAGCCAAATTGATAGAGTTAGTCCTTATATCCAGTGTCTTTAGATAAAGCCAGGATGATGGATAATGTCCAAAAACATAATATTTGTACTGATGTACCATTGTCACAAACTTTTAGATGTTGTTTACATAACCAGTATGGACCTGATATATGTCCAAATTTTAGAAAATTTGAATGACTGAACATCCAGCAGTCTAAGACTTCCAACCATCTCACTTTTCTGATGAAATGCAGGACTCATGATATTGTTCCCGAAGGCCTCATATTGAAAGCTCCAGATCACAATCATCACTCTTCTAAGATAACTTTATGAGCCAGCAAGGCTCTGCTAAGAGATAGGATCCAGTTCCACTGTTTTAAAAAAGCTGCACTTAACAAACAAATCAGCAGTCTGGAATCTTTTTTTTTTCTGGAGATCAACAAATCGATCAGATCAACTCTACATCATGGCTGCAATCAGAAGCTCTTTAAAGGTCTGGTAGGGACTAGCTGTATCAATTGGGCCCAACTGAGTAGGTTTTACCTGAAGATGGAGGCAGAATCCAGTCTGAAACATTGTGTTTTGAAAAATAAACAGGACAGTGTTTTTAGATAAAGGCAGGATAATGGACAATGTCCAAAAACGTAATATTTGTATTAAGTTTTCCTAATTTTACACAAGTTTATTTTCTTAATGTCATTGGTTTCAGCTTTAATGATTTAATTCCTCTCACCTCTGACAGTTTCTTCCTGGATGCAGAGAGCTGTGGCAAGTCTCGAGCCCAGGTTGCTACTCAGTTGCTTTTGGAGCTGAACCCTGATGTTCGAGGTGACTATGTTGATGAGAACATAGACCAGCTGCTGGAAAACAGCCCCGACTTCTTCAATAATTTCACAGTTGTCATCGGAACATCACTGATTGAAAGGTGAGTGCCACTCTTACATTATCAATTTTTGGATGTATTAACAAACATGAAACTCATTTATTAAGGTCATTATTAATATTTCAGTGAAAAGTTTTATTGAGGCATTCTGGGTTATAGCACCAGGTACACAGAAGATGAAGCCATTATGTTCTGATGGATTGGTGATATCCACCAACCAGACTACACTGTCATGACCCAGAATCCTACAGTATGGACATATTATTTTCTATATGTGTGTCCATTTCTAGAAGAGTGGCCAAATTTTGTATGGCAGGTTTATAGTATTTCTTTAAATCCTTTGACAGATTTTGATATAACTTGAAATATTACTTATATTGACGCTTATATTATAAAAGATAAAGTTGTCCCTGTGCTTAACTAATTAAACACTATGCCATGAAGGTGTATGGGGGAGTGGATGTATAAATCCACATTTTCTTGACCTCAGCACTAGCTGGAGTTGAGTGGTCAGCTTCATGCCCCTGCCGCTTCACCCCCAGGAAAAGAGCCCCCGGTACCTATTGGATAGGAGGTTGGGTGGACCCCAGGGCCAGTCTGGAAGAAGCAGAGAAGAGGAAATTCTTGACCCTACCGAGACTCGAACTCCGATCCCTCAGTCGTCCATCCCCTAGCTAGTCGNCATTTTCTTGACCTCAGCACTAGCTGGAGTTGAGTGGTCAGCTTCATGCCCCTGCCGCTTCACCCCCAGGAAAAGAGCCCCCGGTACCTATTGGATAGGAGGTTGGGTGGACCCCAGGGCCAGTCTGGAAGAAGCAGAGAAGAGGAAATTCTTGACCCTACCGAGACTCGAACTCCGATCCCTCAGTCGTCCATCCCCTAGCTAGTCGCTATACCGACTGTGCTATCCTGACTCAGTGCTTGTATTATATGTGTGAATTTTGTTCACTTTAGTTCATTTTAAGGCCCACATTATTTAAGGGCATCTTTTGTGGCATTCCTTGCCAAGTATTCACCTAAGAGAAAATTGTTTGTTAGTAAATATTAATAGGGATGTGTGAAGTGTGGGTTACACTATTTGTATAATTTGTATAATAATATTTGTATGGATTTTGATACTCATTAGTATAATATTGATTGTATGCTATCAAAAGTGTTACTGAACCTCCTTCTATCACCCAGCCCTCTACCTGTTTTTTTTGTTAAATTTGCATAGCATCATGTACTGGTGCACATGTGCATATATATACACACACGGAGATACAGCAGACAGATGATGTAAGTAAATGAAACTCACGTTTCTAAGACTGCATTAACCTGTTGTTCTTATAAAACTTCATATAACAATTCACACATTTGTATTTTAAGACTGTGGTTGGGAAGAACTGGAGGATAGTAGGATGGAGGATGATGGTTTATATTATTCACACTTAAAGTGTATGAGCCGGCTTCTGTTGAACGCAGTGATACCAGGTTAAGTGAAGTAGATTGTTAATGGAATTATTTTTATGTCATGCTAAAATGTACATGTCATTATTTGTGTTACCTTCAGTTCCTTACTGTACAAAAGAAAACATAATGTTGTATCAAATTAGGACCCTCAGAAACAAAAAATTAGTTATGCTTCATGACGAATACATATAACTCAATAATACCATGTATGTCATTAAGCATGTCAGTTTGTTAATATAGGAAGAATGTTAGAGCATCAACCATGACATCCCAGCTGTTAAAATATTAACATGTTTTTATTACAGAACTTTAATCCCTCTTTCCAAGAAGTTGTGGGATCTGCAAATCCCATTCATTGTGTGCCGCAGTTACGGTTTCATCGGTTACATCAGAGTGCAGGTGGCAGAGCATACAGTAATTGAAACTCATCCAGATAATCAAATACCTGACTTGCGTCTTGACAGACCATTTCCGAGCCTCAAGAAGTATGTTGACTCCATAGATTTGGAAGCCATGGAGTACAAGGATCATGCTCATGTACCATACCTCATAATTTTGTATAAATATCTGCAGCAGTGGAAGGCTGAACACAATGGACAGCTTCCAAAAAATTACAAAGAAAAGGAAGATTTCAAATCCACAATTCGAAAGGGTATGTTTTGCAAATTTTTAGCCTTGTACTGTGACACCAATGGTACCTCTGCACTAAGATTTTGAAGATATATAAGTGTAAATTCAAATTTTGAAAATAACTCCTGGAATACTGTTCGTACAGTTTTCAAATGACCAAGACAGAACAGAAAAATACATCTCTGTATTATCCATACAGAGTTCCTATACTCAAGAGTACAGATTCTCCTAAACTGCTCGTAATATGGAACACTAACACCATGGTACAGAATCTCCCTAGTACAGTTTATATTTACTCTACTAATAAAGATATTTCCACGCTTTTATTGAACCTTAAGGTTTATAACCTTGTTCCTCAGAAGCTTGTCACCAGACTTTATTCTGAGCCAGATAAACCTATTTTTCATCCTGTTTCTCTAAGATACATTTTTATATTATCCTCACTTCTGTATTATGTCTGTTGTGTGATATCTTTCCTCAAGATTTTCCCATGAAAATATTGTACATATATCTTACATGTGAAATTTCAGTAGACATTTTAATCTGTTCTTTCAACATTTGTGCAATAGGTATATATGTTGATGAACATGGAAATCCAGAAGATGAAGAAAATTTTGAAGAAGCAATGAAAGCAGTTACAAGCAGCATAAAATCAACATTGGTACCATCACATGTGAGGGATATTCTGGATGATGACAGTTGTATTAATCTAACATCTAAGGTACAGGTTATGGTTGCACAGAAATGGTCTTGATGATTTATTCATAAAGAAAATATCAATCTTCAAGAACAAATAAACCAGATTAATACCGTTTGTACTGGGGGTGTCAGAGTTTCTCTCAACTCCATGCCAGTCTCACCTCATATGGCATGCCTTTCTGTTACAAATGGGACTGGTGACCAACTCAGTGTGATATAACTCTTATACCTGATATAGAGGAAATAAAATGATGTCAGATTGATTTAAGTATATGTTTAAAAGTTACAGAGTCACATTTGTTGTTGTATATATTGACAGTCATGTGTGACCACTGTGGCTCATTAACAAACAAACCTAGGATGTTGACTGTAAAGTCTGCAAGTGCTCTGTGTACCTTTGAGAACAGCAATAATTTTTTTTTGGCCTGACTACCTTTCTTGTATAACTGAAGAAAATGTCAGGAAACTGTGTTTTGTAAGTTCTTGCAAAGTAAAGCAGTATATATTTCTAACTCAGATTTAAATGGAAGAACAGAAACAACACAGTCCATTTCAGTGACTGAGGTTAGTTCCTTCTAACGAATCCAACAGAGTAGGTGTATTCCACCCCTTTCCTGAGGACAGAAACAGATTCAATTTCCAAAATGTTGCGTTCTTTTGTTTTTAGAAAACTGGATGATGGACAGAGTCCAAAAACCCAGTAAGCGTGAGTGTTATACACCATCATCTGAACCTGTTACAATCTAACATGGCAGTTGCACAAAATATATTAGTCATGATTTAATGGTATTTAGTAGGTGCCATGGAGCGGCCTCTACTACACCTTACCGGTGTCTAACAAGCTGCTTCAGTTATCTCTGCTGTGCCAGTTATTTCTGACAAATGTCAGTTGGTGGAATCTGTCGTAATAGTTATTACACACTGGAACAGGTCACTGGTTTGTATAATTACTAGTTTCTGTTAATACGTGTATGTACAAATGAAAGCATTTAAATAGAAAACTTCACTTGGAAGTTCTTTCCAGAGCAGCCTGTTAAGTGCTGGTTTTGATGTTTTCATGACAGTGATCGTTCATTGATCTTCTGCTTTATAACTGAGCCAGTTCCTTAACCTACACACTTCAGAACTTTGGTACCCACCTACAAGACAACACCATGTTACAACCCAGAAGACCAAAATCTGAAGTATCTGTTTCCTCATTTGTCCAGAGCAAACCCTTTTGGATAATGGCAAAAGCAGTGCGAGACTTTGTGGAAAATGAAGGTGAAGGGTGTTTGCCACTCTGTGGCTCTATCCCTGACATGACTGCAGAAACGGGGAAGTACATTGCACTGCAGCAAATGTAAGTACTGAACCTAATCTCATGTTAGTTAACAGGACAGTAATAAAAAGAGTCTCTCTTCCATTTAGAGTTCTGTGCTGCCAGCATCAGTTTATGAGGGAGAGTCAGTAAATAGTTCACAAATGGATATAAAACATAAAACATGATATTCAAACCTGAAAAAAGCATTATTTCTCAACATTTCCTCCAGCAACATTGATACATTTGTCCCATTGCTTTACCAATGCATCAAAACCCACAAGAATAGAAGTATTTTGATTGTTGTCTCAGCCACTTCCACAATTCCATTTCAACCTCTTTATCATCAGCAAAACATCTGCTACCAAGGTGGTTTCTCAGCAGACCAAGCAGATGAAAGTCACAATGGGCAAAATATGGGCTGTAAGGTGAGTGTTCAAGAAGTTCCTACTGTAGTTCTTGAATTCTCTCCTGGGTTGCTCAGGCTGTATGGGGTCTGGTGTTGTCACGATGAAGCCATATCCCTCTTGCCAGTTGGCCAGAATGTTTTCTGTGAATTGCATCCTGAAACTTCAAATGATCATACATTATGCTGTATGCTAAACCATTGGAACACCCTAGTCCAGTTTCTACACTATCATTATCCACCTGCTGCACAGTTGCTTCTCTCCCGATCTTAACAGGGAGGCCTGCTTGGGCGTCCTCTGCGACTTCCGAATATCCTTGAGAGAATTTCTCAATCCTGTTGTGAACCACTTTATGTGACTAATACTTCCAACCACAAACAGGAAACATTTCTTTGTGATTATCCTTTGCATCGAGTTCTTTTGCCCACAAAGAACGTATGACAGAATGCTGCTCTTCAGTAATACTCTTTTCTAGCACAGTCGCCATTTTGACTACTGAAACCAGCCTCTGAACATGTGCATGCACGTCTGCTGCCTAGACTGTCATGAAGCTGGACTGTGCTGCTACCTAGTGATACACACAGAAAACCTATTATAACTATTATGGCTGTTTTACTTCCATTTGTGACTTATTTACTGACTCTCCCTCGTATTTCTGCTTTTGTAAAGAATTTGGGTATGTTCATCCTGAGCTATGAACATTCCATTTATGAATATCTCAGTTTAAATTACTGGAGCAGAGTCCTCCTTGAGAAGCTGATATTCTGTAAGCTAGTCAAGGAATTCCCTGCCCTTTTTGGAAGCTGAAAAACCATTACCATGTTTCCGTTCTCCAAGTAAGCCTCCCAAGGAATCTCTTCCTTTCAGGTTTTCTGAGCATAATTTTATACACATTTCTTATCTTTCCATATGTTCTGTATATTCTACCCATAACATTCTCCTTGGTTTGAACATCATAATATTTGATGACATGTACAAATTATAAAGCTCTTCATTATGTACTTTTCCAACATCCTCTTGTTACTTCTCTTAGGACTAAGTATTCTCTTCCAGCACTCTATTCTTAAATACCCTTAATTTTCTCATCTCTTAGGATGAGAGATCAAGTTTCATCTCCATATGAAACTATGGGTAAATAATAATGAATCTCATATTTACACTGATGTCAGACACACATAACATGAAATGTGGCATGTCATGTCACTTCATTCCAGATACCACAATCAGGCAGCAAAAGATTCTGAGGTTGTGTTCAGATGTGTACAGCAACTGCTGCATCAATTGAACCAACCCCCTGACACCATCACAGAGAAAGAAGTGAAACTGTTCTGTAAATATGCCAGCAGCCTTTATCTGGTCAGGGGCACCTCTATAGCTGATGAGTATGACCCCAAAACACTTAATGCTCAGAATATTGGTGAGTAGTGAATAATGGAAACAGCAGAGTTAGGAGTTTCACAGTGAATATAATACATAAGTATCTTCATTAATTTATTCCCTTGTTTTTATCAACTAAGCCTTAATAAGTGTTTTCTCATGGGAAATTAAAAAAAAACTAGCAATATACAAATTTCACACACACATCCATATATTGTACATATGTGTTTGTATCATAGTAAAACCAAATTTATTTCAGATCTACAGTGAGAAGAGGCTTGATCTAGACCAGCGATGGCCAACTGGCGGCCCGCGACTTGATTTACTCCAGCCCCCTGCCAAGTCTCAGGTTTATTTTCAAAAATCTTAACTTCACAGCTGTATTGGCATAGAATTCAGTTTTTAATAGGACGTTTCATTAGCTTACAGCATTTTGCAATTGACTGTATACGTTCTTACTGAGTTGGACAGTTCAAACGGTTTTCTAATAACTGTGTTCATGTCATGGAAATTCAAAGTTCCCCAACCCTACTTCTGTAGGGAGATGACACTGAAGGGAAGACCGTAGTGGTGAAGGATTTATGACACCTTCAAAATAATAACCATTCCCAGCTTGCTCGCGGCGATGGGATGTTTACCGTTTCTCTCGGCATCCTGGCCTTTGTTAAGTGCCAGTTTTAGCAGAAATGTCTCCCAGTTAGTGCGATTTTAGAAAGTGAAGTGTGATTACGGAGTGTGAGTGTAGAACTGTTTTTAAATTAAAATTGTGTTTGAAGTTATTGTGAGTGATACAGCATGTCAAATAGTAAATTGAGAAAAGTTGATAGCGAAAATAGGGCGTTCAAATCTGAGTGGGAACATGACTATTTTTTTATATTAAATAAAGACCACAAGCCACAGTGTTTAGTATGTTTTCAAGTGCTAGCAGTTTTAAAGGAGTACAACCTAAAGAGGCATTACATGACAAATCATAAACAGAAGTTCGGAAAACACTCTTGTGAATCAAGGAAAGTAGTCTGCGATCAGTTAAAGAAAAAACTTTTCCAGCAGAAATCTCTTTTTACCAATGAAACAAAACAACAAGAAGAAGCTTTGCTGGCTTCTTATTTCGTGACATATGAATTAATGAAAGCTAAAAAAGCGTTAAGTGATGGTGAATTAATTAAGAACTGTGCGATAAAGATGGCAGAAGCTTTCAATGAAAATAAGGTAGGAAACAAATTTCAAACAGTGCCCCTTTCAAAACAGACTGTTACTAGGAGGCTGGAAGATATTAGCAACCAGATATCTAATAATGTGAAAGACATTATCGCTAATTGTTCCTATTTCTCAATTGCTCTCGACGAAAGCACAGATGTTTCGGATACTAATCAGTTGCTGATATTTGTTCGTGCAATTAAGGAAGATTTTACAATTTTCGAAGAGTTGTTAAAAGTGTGCTCTTTACACAGCACAACTAGAGGTGTCGATATTTTTAACGCTGTTAAGAGTGCAGTGGAGGAATTCGGTGGTTTTGAAAAATTGTCCTCCATAGTAACAGATGGCGCTAAATCAATGACAGGGACAATAAGCGGTTTTGTTGGATTTTTAAGACAGAATCAAATTACTGTACCTACCTTGCATTGTATTATACATCAGGAGGCTCTATGTGCCAAATCAATTAAACTGTCTACCACCATGGCTACTGTCACAAAAATTACTAATTTGATCAGAGGAGGAAATCGATCACTCACTCACAGAAAATTTCTGACCCTCTTGGAAGAAATGGATTCTGCTTACGGGGACCTGCTTCTGCACACTGAAGTAAGATGGTTAAGCCGTGGGAAATGTCTGGTACGGTTCTTTGAACTCCGTCATGAAATAGCAACATTCCTAAGAGAAGAGGTTACGAATTCTGCTGAACTGCAGAATGATCTCGAAGACGTCGAATTCTTGAGAAACTTGGCCTTTCTCACTGATATCACTCAACACTTGAATGTCCTGAATCTGCAATTGCAAGGCAAGAAGCAGACAATATGTCAGATGGTTGGCTTTGTTGACAGTTTCCGTAAAAAGCTACATTTATTTAAGTCTGCATTGGACAAAAATAACCTTCTACATTTCCCTTGCTGTCGGAAACTCTCAGAAGAAGAAGAAGGCTTGGAGTTTAGGGACTACACTGAAATTATTGAAGATTTGTCTTCAGAGTTCGACCGACGATTTAACGATTTTGAAAGCTTTCGACCTGATATTTCTTTATTCAGTAATCCTATACATTGTGATATAGAATCTCAGCCAGGTCATCTGCAATTAGAGCTTTGTGAACTTCAATGTGACCCATCCTTAAACACATCTCAGGTTACTGGAATTGACTTTTGGAAACTGCTTTCACCAGAACGTTACCCACTGTTACGAAATTGGGCTCTCAAACTTTGCTCTGTTTTTGCAAGTACTTACATATGCGAGACAGCGTTTTCATCGCTGAAGCATGTAAAGTCTAAGAACAGGAACAGACTTTCAGATGTCGTGTTATCACATATTCTTCGAGTGGCAACCTCACAATTAGAAGTGGATTTTATATCATTGGTTTCCAGTTTTATGAAACCACAGTGCTCTCATTAAAACAGTGTGTATATGAGGATTTAGGTATAATCATTAGACCATAAAAACTATGATTGAAAGTCTTTTGTGCTCATCCCTGCTGAAAGAGGAATTTGTGCTGTTTTATGGTAAGTAATTGCACATTTCAAGGCATTTTATTTTTCTTTCTTAAATTATAATTGCATTTTCCCCCGGCATATATAAAACTAAACATAAGACATGATCTGGCCAGTGTTTCTTTAAGAAAAAATGCTCTGGGGGTAGAAGTGATAGAAGGCAATAAAATCGATTGGTGAAATTTTCAATATCGGCTTAATATTATTGGTGCAACGTAAAATTTAAATACATAGGTTTAAATGCACTGTTTTTGTACGGGTTGTGACTGATTCAGTTTGGGGGGCAATACTCCCTGACCACTCTTCTGAAAGAAACACTGTATCTGGCCCCTGATGGTGTTCTATAAACTAAATTTGGCCCTCGAGATGTATTAGGTTGGCCAACGCTGATCTAGACCAATGAAAGCAAGGGTATTCACAAAAAGGTGGAAGATTAAAGCCACATGAACATAAAGTTCAGGATTCTGATGATGGTGTATAACACACTGATATATTGGGTTTTTGGACTTTATCCATCGTCCTGGTTTTTAAGATAACAAATAAAAACACGATGTTTCGGAAACTGGATCTGTTTCCGTCCTCAGGTGAAGGAAAACACCTATTCTGTTGGGTCCCTTAGAAAGAGCTAGCCTCAATCACTGGACCTGAGGACGGAAACAGATCCAGTTTCCGAAACGTCGTGTTTTTATTTGTTATCTTAAAAACCAGGACGATGGATAAAGTCCAAAACCCCAATATATCAATAAAGTTCAGTGTTCACACATTTGGATTTTTGTAATGTTTTTCTGTGTATAGAACTGAGCACTAAAAGGAGTTCATCTAACACATTTAAAATTAAGCTTAATTTAACAGCTGGAAACTTGGAGAATCCTGAGAACACAATGGTGTACTACGTTATGCTTCGTGGAGTGGATAGATTTTACTCTGAATATAACATGTATCCTGGGGAGTTCGAAGACCAGGTGGAACCTGACATCGTGAAGCTGAAGGTATGGCATATCACCTCTTCCGTTTCTCCTACATTTCACAGAGTTCCTCATTCTGCAGAAATATCCATACCCTAGATGAAATTTGAATCTGTGACCATGGGAACCACTGCCATGTCCACTGCAGCCATCATCCACTTCATTCAGAAATTCACAAATTGCTTTATGTATCAACAGACTTTTGAACACACAAATTTAATGTTTTTGTAGGCCTGTATCTCTAAACTGTTGAGTGAGTGGGGTTGTGGACCCTTGGCAAAGGATGACTATGTCCATGAGATCTGTCGGTATGGCGGAGCAGAATTGCATTCTGTATCGTCATTCATAGGTAAGCATCTCATAGCCACAATTTCCTTCTTGAAATTCATTATGACTGTAAAATACCATTATTTTGAAGTTTCTTAATGTTGATTAACAGAGAGTTCAAATTTGAAACTGCAAGCATTATCAGGAAAGTGTGTATCTTCTAAATTATGCATCAAAAAATGATTCAGCAAACATATGTTAACAAAAATTCAGATTATTGAGCTGCTTCTGTGTTTGTTATTGTATTATATGGGACTTGTGCTTGGCTTATGTGAAATTTGTACCAGGTTATTATATACAGGGTGGGGCGCAGAAATTTCCTTTTTGTGAAGACATATAGTGAAGGGAGCGGAGGTCAGAGAAAAGTAGGGATAGGCTCGGCGAACGCAGCAATCACGGAAGTTTCTGTCTAATACCCCTCAGTAGGAAACATGAGGTGGACGAGTGAGCAGCGTACGTTTGCTGTCGAAGCATATTTTTTGAACAACCATTCCTACGTGACGGTGCAGCATGCATTCCATACTCACTTTGGAATTAAGCCCAGAGGTCCGGTTCCTGACCAGAAATCGATTGTTTTGTGGGTACAGAACTTTAGGACAACTGGGAGTATGGTGAAAAAATCATCAGGACGACAACGGACCATTATGATGCCAGAAAATGTGGAGACAGTTGGACAGTCGATTTTGAGATCTCCAAGATGCTCTGCTCGCAAACATGCAGCCGCCCTAGACATATCCAGTCATTCAATGCGACGAATTCTTCATGAACATCTTCATTTCCATCCCTGTAAGATGGTTGTTGTGCAAGAATTGTCACCACGTGATTTCCAGAACCGAATAATGGCGTGCGAAACGTTATTGGAAACTTTACCCCCTGACACACTTGTTTTCTTTAGTGATGAGGCACATTTTCACCTATCCGGATATGTCAACAAGCAGAATATGCGCTACTAGAGTGGTAACAATCCCAGAGAGCTCCATGAGAGGCCACTTCACAGTGATAAGGTGACAGTATGGTGTGCGTTGTCGAGAGTTGGAGTTATTGGCCCTTTTTTTTGAAGAAGAAGACAATCATGAAGTTACTGTCAATTCACAGCGGTATGTGGACATGATTAAAAACTTTTTCGAACCATCTCTTGAAGAAATGCATCTAGGAAATGTCTGGTTCCAACAGGATGGTGCCACGGCCCACACAGTCCAAGCTTCGATGACAGTTTTGAGGGCAAAGTTCCCCGCATGGCTCTTCTCGCTTCGAGGTGACATCCCATGGGCAGCGCACTCACCTGATCTAACACCCTGTGATTTTTTTATGGGGATACCTCAAGGCAGAGGTTTTTAAACATCGCCCCACAAACCTGCTTCAGCTGAAGAATGTTATTCGGCAGGAAGTAGCCCAAATTCCGGTGCACATGTTGGAACGTGCAGAGGGGAACTTCAGAAAACGGTTGCATCAGTGCATAGAGAATAGTGGCCACCACCTTCAAGATATTTTGTTTAAAACTACATGATTTAAAACGTTAAAGTATGTTCTTTCATTAGCTAAACATAAATTTTGTCTATCAGCAATAATTTTTCTTTTATTCGCCTTCAAAAAAAGGAATTTTCTGCGCCCCACCCTGTACTTTTAAAGTTTTATTTTGAATGAACTAGGTACCATAAACGTCCTGCAAATGTTATATTATTAATATTGATGGAAACAGTAACTTAGAATTTTTAACTTCATGGATAATATGTTTGTATTTCTGACATCTAAGTGATACAGAAATTTGTCCTATACTCTTTTTCTTGTTTAGCTGATACAAGGGGTTCACAGATTTTATGCTTTGAATTATCAAGCTTACTTGGTAAGAGTGGAATATAAATTGTAGGCTGAAACACACTCTAGGACATTTTCATAAAACTACATATTTATTTCAGAATCCTAGTACCACTTCTGAACTGCTACCATATATTATGAGAAAGTGTAAGAAAAATATTTTAATAAAAGTTGTTTGTTTTCAGGAGGCTGTGCAGCACAAGAAACCATCAAATTCATCACAGGCCAGTACAAGCCAGTCAACAACACATTCATTTATGATGCTATTACTTCAAACACTGCAACTTTTGCTTTTTAAATAAGAAAACGCCCTCTTTCCAAGATTATACAAAAGATTTCATTGCTACTCATGGTCTAAACAATGGTTTTGTATTTCCTACCTAATGTACAGTTTAGATATTCTTGTGGTATTATTGACACATTAGAATGTGTCAATATGACAATAAAATGACTTATAGAAATCTGGGTAATTTCGTTTGTCTCCTGTGATAACATTCCCAAATTTGAAACCAGCTGGGTGAGGTACAGGGGTATTTCTGTGTGCCCTTTTAGCCACTGCCTCTGATAAGTCTAATTTTTATCAAATACTTCTTTCATTTAAAGTCTGAGCAAAATTCCCATTATATTTTCTTAATACTTTTGCTGTCATTTCTTTTTCATTCTTAAACTTCTTCTCTGAGTATCTTTTGTATATTTTTCCATTCTTCCTCTGTTATTTTTCTCAGTACGTTGAGTCTGTTTAATTCTCCCAAACCATAATCTTATACTTTGATAGTAATAGCTCTATTGTAAAGCATATTTCTCTATTGTTTCTTACTTGAAGTTCCTTTGAATCTATCCTGGGAGTATTTGAATGGGTGAAATAACTAAATGACTTGATTCAAATGCAGATCCACAGCACACTTTGGTATGTAATATCATGCATGGTTTTCTTTTATTATATATTATATGATTAATGACTGACTTCTTAACCTTTTGCTGCCCACAAATATTTATGATTATTTTTGTGATGAAGCAAACTATTAATAATTTTCATATTATGAGAAAAAGTCTTATTAATTTCTTCCCATTCCTACTGCAAGATATTTTCCCCATTAGGTGTAATATTCCTATTGTTGTGAACTGTAATACTGCCAACTCTGGTGTTAAAGTCACCCATGATGACCATAATTTTGTTTTTTAAGAGCAGGTAGAAGGAAGTTCTGTGTTCTTCATAATGGGTTATGGATTATACTTTTTGACTTGCTCAAGCTACAATTAAATTTCTTAATGAAAGTTTAGTAGTGGTATTAGTATTGAAAAAATGTATATATCTCTTGACAGTAAAAAATATTTGAAAGAAAATACACTGCAGAATTCTGATCTGAACTAAAAGAGACCATCAGAAATTGGGTGCAGGATGCCCGTCATCCATTAACTAATGGATGGACAACCTCCATGAGAACTCAGTGCAACTGGGCTTACAGGCAGTAACAATGTCCTTTGATACACAGACCCGAAGCCACTGTGAGGAGATAGTGGACATGAAGAAGGACCTCAGGATTCAAGGAACATAGGTTGAGATAGAAACGAGGACCCCAGTAGGAACCCCCTCAGCACGAGTTCAATATGCAGCTAGCAGAAGTCATGGGATGAGTTCAAAACGCTGCTAGCAGAAGTCAAAGCCCTAGTTATATGCTGATCTTATGGGAGAACAGGAACCAGTATGTAGGTGCAGTGGTTCCAACAGTCATTTGAGACTGTGGCAGAGCATAACTACTGGACATGCCACAAGAAAGTCGCTGATTGCTGCTTTGAATGAGCTGGCTGCCCACATTCTACGTGGTATCCCTACCAGAGTGACATACGAAGAGTTTACTGAGGCCCTCAAGGATCACCACAGTAACTGCCATTAGGAAGCAGTGTCCCACTACCAACTGAAAAGGACCCAACTTGTCACGGAATACCCACAGGAGTTTGCCGCAACCACTGACCACTTGGATCAATGCATCCATGCTGAACTACCCGAACACTGAATTAGTAAAGAAGCCACCCATGCTTTCGCCAAAAGGATAAAGGAGCAAGATATAAGTATGACAGTTACTCTTGCGGAGCAAGAAGACGCCCAGCAAGACCCTTGAGCTGGAAGCAGCCAGTTCCCTCCAGGGATCACCGAACAACAGCCAGGACATTCTGGAGGAGCCAGTCAGCCAGAAGAATTCCATAATTATTTTTTTTACTAGTATAAAAATCGCCACTTCCAAAACGTATATAAATTCTCAAGATAAGTTACTATATATATTGTGGCATGTGGACCCATTGCTAGGCAACCACCACGAAATAAGAAACTATACAACAGCCGTTGCTAGGTAACGGCTCTGTCAACAGGCACAAACATTACAAATGCACTGAAACACAGAAGCGGTGTTTTCTGCATAGTCCGTTCTGAGATGTTAAACGCAGGACAAGTGAAAAGTCAGTCAGTGTGGAATTGGTTGGCGAGTTAGTGGGTTAGAGGTCTGCTGTGGTTCAGCTGATCTGTAATAAGAACCAATCAAGAAAGGATGGAAGCCATGATGGAGGCCACAGATTTCGAGGCTCAGAGTCAGAGCATCAAGAAGTCCCTAAGGAAGAAGCTGTGGTTAAAAGTATCGGAGCACTGGAGGGCCAATATCTTGCTTTACGCCACCGCCAACAAAATGGACCCAGGGTGATGGTGGGTCCTGGAAGAAGTTGATCGCTGCCCACAAATGGATGACCCACCATGCTGTTCCAGCTGGCATATGGGACACCGTCATAAAGGACCAATGGTTGACCTGAAGAGACACATTTGTGGACATCAGTTTGCATCAGATGAAGATGTGTGTGGCTGGGTAAAGATGTGGTTCCGTAGACAGCCCACAAGCTTTATCAAGGATGGGATTGACCGTCTTATCTCCCAGTGGGATAAATGTATTGTAACGTGTCGGCAAACCAGAGGAGTAACTTCTATGGAAACGCTAGAATGGACCGTTACATATGAAGTAACAATAGCGGCACTGTAATCCCAACAGTGAGCCGTTGTACCGAGAACATCGAATCTCCATGGCTACGACAAATACGCGTAGCGTTCCCACAGAGACATGGGTCATTGCGTAGGGAACGCGGAACCTACAATGCAATGTCTCCACCGCTATAACAGAGGGTTCGTTACCTAGCAGCGGCCAAGGTTATAAAAGCCCAGCTTCGACGAGAAGTCTTCAGTCTAGGAACATGCGCCGCAGAAGACAGCTGAGGTGCCACAGTGAATAGTAGTTGTACTCGTGATTGTGTAAGCGGACGAACAATAAAGGTTCTGCTTAATTTGAGGCCTACGTGAATCTATTTGTCGCGTCATACACCCAATACGTGACAGTATTAACAGTTTTGGAGATTACTTTTGAGGTAAGAAATGTTCTTTAATATGTTTTGGGTTCTGACCCGTTTACACTCGACTACCCCTCATAGATTATCACTTGAATAGTTTTAACCTTATTTTACGAAATAATTCGTTTTATAATAAGTTTATATTTCATTGCAATTTTTATACCATGTGTTTTATAATATGATAGTTGTCAAGTATTCAGACTTACTATGCAATTGCAGTTCACTAGTGTGTAAACATGATGATCATGTATTTGCCTGAGCGGCCTCCATAGTCTAGGGGTAACGTTCCCACCTCATGACTCAAGGTACGTGGGTTCAAACCCAGTGGAGGTCGTGGAATTCTTAAGGGTGGAAAAATTCAGGGAACAAGTCCTCTTGGAGGGACTTTAAGCCGTGGGTCCCGTGTCGTAGATTTACAGCACGTAAAAGATCCTCATGTCTCTAGGAGACCTCTGAGCAAAATTAGGCAAAGTTTCCCGCCCAAGTAGTTTCCAATGCCTCTGGTAGATGAGGAAGTATCGGGTACCACTGCCAGAAGAGGGCCAACCTCGCTGGCAGAATGGGGCTGATAGCGGGCACCAGTACTGAAAGGGTATGGCGACAGTAGAAATTAAAGGGGGACACACTATGGACCAATAACTGGTCTAAGTGCATGGGGAACCCACCCCCTCTAATAATGAATGAATGAATGAATGTATTTGCCTGATGCATAGCCGAAACATGTAGCAAAGCTAATTTAGCCTTGAACGCTGTATTGTGCTGTGACGGACTTAATAAAGAATTGTATATATGGCTGATCTTTGTGCTAACATTCAAGGAGTCATCTGACTGGCATGTGGATTTGGTCCTCCTCTTAGCATGGAATGAAAATAATGCTCTTGTGCAGATCCTCTCATATAAATCTGGAGAAGAGAATGAACTGTTCATGCAAAGTCTGGCCTTCCCCTTTTATTTTTCTAGCGAGACTTTCCACTGTCACATATGTAGCTGTTATTGTCAGTGTTGCACTTTGCTATACACTCAGTTGCTCATGCATGTCACACAGTTTAGACATCATACATAACAGCAAAGAGCTTTAACCAGGGAAAAAGAAAAGGAATGTAGAAAGTCAGAGAAATAACTAAACTGATAATCCTAATTCTCTTTTATTTACTTAATACCAACGTTTAACTACAGCTAAAAGGTATTACTCCTGTCAACATTAAATTATTAAAAAAACAAGTATTATCATATATTGATACTGTACAAATAAGAGAACAGTTCATGACTCTAGGTTAAATAAAAAGAGCAATAAACAAGAGACTGTTGAAAGTACTATCAAACACTCCAGAATGGTAGCACCAGGTTTGGTGTTTGGGATATTGCTCACACAAGTATACCAATGCATCCCCCCCCCCGCACAGCAGTTACTAATAAGCCACGAATTAGATTTACAATGCTGACAGAGGAAACAAAAGATTATGAGGTGGTGTCTGTTGACAAATTAAACATACAGTATTGACTCTTACCATCTGTTGTGGCCTACAATTCACAGCTGTTCTGACAAAACCTTTTGGAATCCTTATTAACTACTTGCCTGTGTGTGAAATAAGGAATTGCATTGAAGAATACTTAGCGTACTCAACTACCTTAAAGTAAGTAAAGTAAATATATCCCCTTAACAGGCCATGGAGGCCCACAGGGTTGTGAGATGTTGAGGCTCCCACATTTTCTAGACAATCGGCTCACAGATGGCAGTAAGGGTGTCAGCTTTACGCGCCGGCCGCCCTTTACTCCCAGGAATATTCCTGGTACTAATTTCTGTTAGAGGCTGAGTTGATCCCAGGGCCATAGTGTGGCTGGAAGGATTAGGTCAATTGAAAAAAATCCACCTCATCAGGATTCAATCCTGTGACCTTCTGGCTTGCAGCATAGTGCCTCAACCAACTACCTTACATTCACAAAATGGACTACCACAAAGTATTAACTATGTATACTCTATTATGATATTTATTAGGTATTCTGCATGGTGTGACTGGATGAAAGTTAATGAAAGAAATCCCCCTGAACCCCAGCATGCCCTCAATAAATGCTTTTTAGATAGCAACAATTTGGTTTATTGGACATACCTTCCTCCTCTATACAACTTTTCTTTGTAAATATTATGCTGTACGTAAGAGCTGCATGCACCTGTAAAGTCATTTTAATTCTGGAAAACAAGCTGTGCAATCAAAACAAATGCTGTGTTCAGCAACCATGGACCCCAAGTTTTTGTCTGTTAAACACAGTGCTGAAGATATACCAATTTTACTGTGGAACTTCACTTAACGAGTAATTCGCATAACGAGCAAAACAAATTGTAAAAGAATCACTCGCTTAATGGGCAACATTTCACATAACGAGTGATGAGAGGGGAAGTCCCGGATTGTGCGCTTGCTACATCAGTCTGTGTTTAGCACTCGTTCCGCTAGCATCTTAGTGTCCCTTATGATCACACATTTTTCCAAACTTGCGTTCAGACATATTGTGATTTTTTTTGTGCAAAGTTTAATAACCCTTGCAAAAATGTCCCCGAAGAAAGCCGCAAAAAGACAGCCATAAGAGAGTAAAAATAACCATAGAAATGAAACGTAAAATCACTGAAAAGCGAGAACGAGGTGTGAGCGTGGCTGATCTAGCACGCACATACAATCAGTCTACATCAACGATTTGCACGATTTGGAGTTGCATTGTGTTTCACAGCAAGAAGTTGTGGAGGAGAGTTTGTCAGAGGAGGAGGAGGAGGAGGAGGTAACAGCAAAGCAAGAATCTTCTGGCGCAATAAGAGATGCTGAAAGCATGGGGAACTGTTGCTTCATACATTGAGAAGCATCAACCTAATAAGCCTGTGGCTATGCACGCTACAAATTTATTTAATGATAATGCTGTGTCGCATTTTCACCAAATTTTGAAGCGTCAGCAAAAACAAATGTCTCTAGACAGCTTTCTAGTAAAAAAGAATTAGAAATGTATCATAAATAATAAACTAATTATTTCGATTTTTTTTGTTCTGCAAATTGAACTCGCATTCCAGGTTGGTTCATTCCACATAGAAGAAAAGATGAAGATGATTCATGCTCCTTAACAATGTATACATAATTTTCTTTGAATAAACGTTATACATAAAATTTTTTTAGTATTTTTTCAGCATGAAACGCATTATCGTATTTTACATCAATTTATATGGGAAAAATTGTTTCGCTTAACGAGTAAGATTCTGGAACGAATTATGCTCGTTAAGCGAGGTTCCACTGTATTTTATACACTAGTAGGTTTAACAAAATTATGAAACCATAATCTCACATTAAATCCAAACATGAGGCATCTGATGGATCAGAATTAAAATAAATCTCTTCAGAGAAGGCCATAAAAATCGTTGCTTTTATTTTGCCATTTCTGGACCACCAAATGTCATGTTTCAGGTTTAAATGTACAGAAATTCAATTTATGTTAAAAAGAACACCTTCTTTGAAATACAGTGTGGGTATGAATCCATCCCAGAGTAGTTTCATAAAACATCAGTCTCTTTACAATTAACAATTATGTAGAACTGGGAATACTATTATATAAGTAGGGGGAAAAAATATACAGGAAAGAACAAGCATTTGGATGATGTGATCTTGCTGCCTGGAAAAGCTTATTCTACATATGAACAGTCTAACTTGCTTCACACAGCCCAAGTCTAGCAATATGTTAAATTAAAGGTGCACTTTCCTCCTAATCTGACTCCAAACAGTGCTACTTTGCTGATGAATTTTGCCCTATATTTTCCATATACAACACATTATGTACAAACATTGGTAAGCCATTCAATGTGAGTCGCCTACACAAAGTTAACACATAGTCAAAAGTGTGGGACACCTTTGAATGGCAAAGTGTCTTGGCTTATAAACAAGTATTAAAGATTTTCTCTCCAAACCCAGCTTCCTTTCTCCATACACAAAAACCAAGGACTGAAAGAAAAATAATGTACAAAACTAGAACAGATGTGTGGTAGGAGAAGTGTCACGGTTACTTGAGACAAACTCATAGGAGGGGATGCATGTGACCTGAAAATGAAGGGAAAAGAAAATGAAATTATAACATGGACTTGAAAGGAAGAAAGGTAGGAGAGCGGCACACACAGACTGACTCACAAATTTGCTGTATAGTGCTGCTATAGTGGGACATTCAGAGCATGAACTTCCCAAGGATGATCCCAATCAGTCCCATGACAAAGGCAATCACTACATACATCATGGGAAGAGGGGGCGGAATAACAGTAGTTCCAGATGCCAGGATGGGTGGAGATGAGTCTGCTGCAGCCACAGCAGCTGAACGGCGCAGTCTAAGGAGCTCCTCCTGAAATGAGACCAAAAATGCTATCAATATGACAACTTGCAGAACATGATGACAATCAACACATACCACAGTATTTAATCAGCATGCTGAAGTTGGAGCAAAATTCCTGTGTTTTGTGATCTGCATCCTACTGCCAATTGTCCTTCTTGATTCATCTGTATACAGCAGATATTTTGTATATCGCAAACAACAGCAAAGAAGGGAGCACATATCAGATATCACATTAAGAGGATTTCTGATGGTAGCACACCAGTTATTCCATCTATAATGACCTTCTGACCACCTGTAATTATGTCACTGTGATGTTATTCTTCCCTTACTCAAAGTGTTTTACTTTTTTATCTGCATCATATATATTTAGCTACTTCTGTCTCCAAGTAATAGTTCTTATCTGTAACATCCTTTTCCAAAGTTCAATCTGACTGCATGTGATCAATCAAACTGTAGCTACAAGGGAACTGTAAGCTGTGCATCTGACTGACAATAATGATAAAGATGTGTTTAATATAAGAAGTGTTACAAGTTCAATAACCCTGTGCCTCTTTTACAGAAAAACGGCAAAAATCAAGATAAAGCAACAGGATGTAATAATTCTAATTTTAGAAGTAAAATATTTTCAGTCATGTAATGCTTGAAATACACCCAGCAAACTGAAGTCCCAAGAACCATTCAAGCAACAGCACTTACACTATTTGAAGAGTTCTACAAGAGTATACGAGTAAAACAGCGTGGTGTATTGTTTAAATAAAAGGTAACATTTGAGAACCAAGTGTAACTTCCACCCCTCTCCAACCCCTTCCTTTGGTTCTTCTGATATAACCTTCATCAGCTCTTCATT
This sequence comes from Cryptotermes secundus, assembly GCF_002891405.2. NCBI lineage: Eukaryota > Metazoa > Arthropoda > Insecta > Blattodea > Kalotermitidae > Cryptotermes > Cryptotermes secundus. The sequence goes on along the minus strand of NW_019722980.1, from coordinate 189,432 downwards.
CACATTTACCAAACATTACAGTGTAATTTCTGATGAACCATAACATAATGAAACCTACCTAACCTAAATCTAGTAATGTCACATATGATAATACCCTCCACCTACTATTTCACATGAAATCATGCACTTGAGCAATAAATTTGTAATTTTTTTATCTGACGGGTATCTAAGATGTCTGCATGTCCCTTTCAATGGACACCTGACCCTCATCAAAACAATGGAACCACTCAAAAATTAATGTTCAACTCATGGTAACATTTCTGGATGCAATTTGAATCAGCTGTTAATATGCTGGTGGCAACTTTTCCAATCTTGTCAAATTCAATGCACACACCATATTCTACATTCTCAGATACTGTTAAATTGGTAAGAGATGAAAACACTGATTTTAAGTGATGACCAAGGACTGAAGCAATGGAATGAGTTACACATGCCATAACATGTCAGGACACACATATTACAGCCATGACCTTGAGCAATGCAATTTATCAGAGATGTGAATTATTTCAGTATTTTCTGATCAGACTATAGCATCAAACAGAAGGATAATAGTGAATGAACTGTGACCTGTAAGAAATTATGACCTATTTTGAGATACTATTCCAAGATCACCCTACCTCAGGATATCCAGCCTCAAGCCTGAGAATCAGAGCCAGGACTTTGCAAATATAACGCAGGAGTGCTAACCACTCAACTGTAACATTTCAAAATATACCTTTAGCTGCAGATTTTCTTGCCTCAATGAGCTCTCTTCTTCTCGTAAATGTTTCACTTCTGCAGCAGCCTTCATGAGTTCACCCTCCACAATGGTACTAGGCTGCAACAAGGACACACTCTTCATAAATAAAGTTCATTAACTACCACCAACCATGCAATCCAAACTGCACAGTATGCCCACTACCTTGGGAGATGCTTTAGCACCATCTCCAGTCCTCTTTGCTTTCTCCTCATGAATGGCTGGTGAAACATCTACATTGTTTTCTTGTGGTGCTGTTGCTGCTGGATCCACAGGCATTTCAAACACACACTTCAGTTTTGAATCCATTAGGTTGTCTGGATTTACATCTTTCCACTACAAATGAAACAAAGAAGTGCATTTGCTACTGATCATTATTTGAATTATACAACCCATATAATTTTTCGTTTTTCTTTTAACTAAATAATGTCAGAACTCAATATCACTAATACCAAAGTCTGCCAGTGGACATGGTACTGGGGCCTTTTCCACCCAGCTCCCATTCTCACAACATATTTCACTATGATCCAACCTAACCTATAAGGTGGGGAACACAGCACATGCTGCTGCATGAAATTAAGTTTGTAGAGGGCAAAGCATCTTAGGCCACAAGGTATGAAATTTATTTTCCGGTTCTCTGAAGGTTGAATTTCCACAGCATGATCCCCAAAGCTTCTGTCATCTAGTTTTGATTCTAACTAGGTCCTATGGGTAGACACCATACATTGTAAACTTGCAGTATTATGAAGCAGTTTCCTTACACAAAAAACAGGCCCAAGTGTATTTATTATCTAGTGTCCCATGTGGTAAACAAGTTGCTGTCATTGAGCAACTGAATAAATTACCTTCTGTGCTGTCCCGAAAACATCTCCTAGTTAGTAATCAGTGTCTAAAGATGTAAAGACTTATTACTGCGGAAAAAACAAAAGCCAACAATGTGCACTGATTACAGTGATGCAATGGAAGATTCTGTACGTTATGACAAAGAAAGAGAACAAAATAAAATGTATTCTACAATCTGTTAGATCTTAAGATATTCAATTAATATATGATATTCTAGAAACGTGGTGGCAAATACACTCATATGCAGTTATGAATGGACAGAATACAGAAACTCTTCCACAGATATGGAGGCGTAACTGGTCCTGAGTCTCTGCCAGTATGAGAAACATACTGGGGGGGGACACTGTAATGTTTCACTGCACCCAAAGTCTTGTTTCCAATTGTATTGTTCTCTTCAAGTCCAAGTGTAGTGAAGTGTAAATATTATAAATGGGTATAAGCGTGAAAAAAGTTGAAGCCCAAGCCATTCTCTGTGTTGTGTGCACACCCATGAGCATATTCAGAACTCATCATGCACAAAACTTGTGACAGCCTAGCCTGTAGACTGCATGTTTATATAATTTTCTACTGTTGTAATTTGTGTTACTGTCTATTCTGTTTATTGTTTCAGTCTGAGTTAAGTCAAGTATTTTTTGTTACTGTTTTTGGTGTATTTTCCCATTTCTTGTTGTAAGTTCTGGTTTATGGATTGTTCGTAGAGTAATGTGCTCAAATAAATTTTCCTTATGACCAGATGCCAACAAGTGGAATGACAACAGGCATATTTTAATGTGGTACTAATTCATTTTAGATACTGTGGAAAATACAGTGTAACAGTGTTAGCAAGATAAATACACTAAACCGATTTGCGGCTTAACCGGGGCTTTTTTTGAGTCTTATATGTTGTTTAATATTCATTCACTTTTGGTTCACATGGTGAGTTGTAACACTATTTTCGCACTAGTGTGAACCGAGCTCTGCATTTTTTGGTCCCGTTATGCTAACACAATGTTCTAGGGTAGGGGTGAAAGAATGCAAGGATTTGTGGAAACTTTCAAGGACAGATACACCGCCCCAGTTAGTCTCTTTGTATAGATCTTCAAGTGCATAAGCAAAATGTCAGGGTGTAAAAGGAAGCATCTTGTGTTAAGTATTCAGCAGATAGAACTGACAAAACTGGCTAACCAAGTTCATGGTGGTGAAGTCGTCGAGGAGGAAAATATAAGAGAGTGGTTTGACTATGACTCGTGTGAGCCGGGCTTCAAAGTGTTAAGCAGTGACAAAATTCTAAGTTCAGTGGGGATGCAGCCAGAAGAGCAGAAAGAAAGTGAGAATGAGGAAGAGGTGGACAGTGCTGCTAGTAAGAAAATATCACATGGTGCTGCTCTCAATCATTTGGAATCCTTACTAGACTATCTTGAGAGTGAAGAGGACAGTTTATTAAGTGACAAGCTAATATTACGTAGGCTTCGTACGGATATCCGTAAAAAGGAAAATGCCGCAGAAAAGCAAACGACAATATTAAATTTTTTTAAGTGTTAAGTGTGAATATTCGTAAAAAGTGTTGGATGTTGCTGAACACTGTGATTGAAATAACTAATTCATACTTCAGTGTAATGTAAAAAAAAGTATTAAATAGGCCATGAGATAACATAAAAGTGAGGTTGAATAAATTTAAATACAGGTAGGCCTATAGTATTATGAAGGTACAGTACTACTTAATCGTGATTTCCATCTCCACCATTATTCCAGATAATCGAGAGGTGAGTGTAGTTGCCTGATGATGTCTGGGTACAGCTGAAACATGTAGCAAAGAGGAGGAGTAAATGAAAAATAAAGCTGCATTCGAGATGAAAGTATATGTGTGTATAAGTAATAAGTTAGTGCAAGATGATGCTAAAATACAATATTAAGAATCTGTTTGAAATTCACCATATTTCACCAAAATATGAAGGGACTTTGGGGACATCCCATATAAATTTAAGAGTGCTAAATATAATATACTAAAGAATTCTGCAGTACTGGTGGTGTGTACATTTTTCATTGGATTTGGCATGGCACACGCGGTAGTGTAGTTTTCTGTACGTGTTAAAATAGTCATCCACCTGGCAGAAATTAAGTCATGGCTGTCTCCTTGTTTAAAGGGGTTGTCCTTCCAGCTTCTTCTCAGTCACCTATGTGGTTTTCCCCACAGGTTTCCCTTCCAAATATCTACATGCTCCTGTCTTCCTCACTAATGTTGTACATGCAGCCCAGTTCTCCATCCCAGACTTCATGACACTGAGACGACTAGGTGACCAACACAAATCTTGAATTTGTTCAGTATTTAATATCCTAGATTTGTTACAGACGTCATCTTTCTAAGGAGAGAGGAGAGTGCAGTTGGTATAGCAACTAGCAATGGGCTGCAAGACAAAGGGGACAGAGTTCAAGTCCTGGTTGGGGTGGAACTATTCACTTCTCCATTTCATTCAGACCAATTCTGTGGCCCAACCAGCCTCCTATTCAATGGTTACGGGGGTTCCTCCTCCAAGGGTAATGTGGCCGGGGCCACTCATGCCAAGGTCAAGAACAGATGGATCTATACATCCACTCCCCCATACATCATCATGGTGTAGTATTTAATTAGTTAAGCTCAGGGACAACTTTTACCTCAGCTCTCTTAGCCCTTGAGAATTTCCTCTGCAACATTCTTGAAGAAAAATTCACATTTTATTTAGAAAAAGCTGTTGCAAATGGTAGTTCCCATCATCATTTTCAGCACATCAAAACCACCTGTTTCAATACTAACCTCTTAATTACAGACAACTTGGCCATGCACAAAAACACTGCTATTTCTATATGTGTTTTTTAACCATATTTTCTTTTCTCAGCTTACAGTATTGCTAAAGTAATAATTTAGTCTAGAACATAATGTGCAGTTATTAGCCATGAACATACCAGTGAATCCATATTTATTTCCCCATCTGGTGCAATCATCGTTTGAACCATAAACTTATGTTTATTTTTTTCATTAGGATCAAAGTCAAATGGTTGTAGACTAACTGAAAACAAATCATACATGTAAATGATGAATTATATGCCATTAACAATATAATGCAATATTTTTATTAGTGGCAAACAGTATCATAATATGTTAGGACCTGTAGTAAAGATACCTATTTGCTAGAGATATAGAAAAGTTCTGGTAGAAAAACCTGAAAGGTAGATACAACTTGGAAAATTTTGGCATAGATCAGTGGATAATTTCAAAATGAACAGGGTATGTGGGTGTGGAATGAAAAAATTTGGCTTAGGATAGGGACCACTAGTAGGCTCTTGTGAATACAGCAGAGAATCTTTGGGCTCCACAAAAGGGAGGGAATTTCTTGACCATCTGAATAACTATTGATTGCCCATGAACTCAGCTCCACTGAGTTAGATAAAACGTGTAATAAAGTCAAATTCTGTTTTCAGAGAAATGTAAAAATATGTTCTCAAAAGTCCTGCTGTTGGTAAAAATGCTGTCATTTTCTAGCATCACAGTAATTCCTAATACATATCAGGTGATTATACTTCCTGAAGCAGAACTCTCAAACCATGGCTGCCAGTTCTGTTGCAGTAGTAAACTTTATCCCTTAGGTCAATGTAATGGAAAGAGATTCTTATCATGTACATATTTATATTGCAAAATATAACCTGGTTACAATTCAAAGCTAGTTGCACATACTGCACACAATATAATATTCTGATGTGTAAATTTACACAATGCATTTAACGCTCGAGAAAACCTCGCAACAACGCACAGTGGAAAGAAAGTTTCTCCCAGAGTGCTGCTGTAACTGCCCATAGCAGAATGAGTCATTGGTGCTGATAAACACACGCTGTCAGGTGGTCTGATTTTGTCACTTCAGTAAGTTGCATTAGGAGTCAGTCTTTGTTAGAGGTGTCGACAGGCAGTCAACATTTATACTGAAATGTAGTTTACTACTGAACAGTGGGTGTTCATCGTCAAAACTTTTGCAAGGAAAAAACTTAAAAAAAATGTATCCGTAAGTTTCGTCATAAATATCCTGACTGTGACTTACTGCAGTGACAAGATCAGACCACCTGACAGCATGCGTTTATCAGCGCCAATGACTCATTCTGCTATTGGCAGTTACAGCAGCAATCTGTGAGAAACGTTGTGTCCACTGTGCACTGCTCCTAGGATTCCTCGATGGCTGACATGTGGGGACAATTTAAATTCACTTCTCTTGGAGATCTTTTTTATTAACTTCAAAAAGTTTGAAGCTCACAAAGTTAACCAGTGGTTTCCAATCACCTTGTGTGACTCACAAAGCTAAGTAGGAGTAAATAATTATATGGTGTAGGAAATAACTTCTGTTTACAACAAAAATAAAGAACACCTTCAGCTATATTTTTACCTATCACATAATAGACAGAGAATTCACGATTTCAAAAAGTTGGTATTAGCACTCAGTTCAATCAAATAAGGCTAAAACTCCTTGATTTAGAATATTTAGAAAACATCTATGCATGCCTGATCTTTTCACTCAGTGCTCAATGAAGAGAAATATTTAGTGCAATATGATTCCAAAGCTGTACTTTTGAAGCAACTACTTTAATTGAACTCATCCTGCTGATTTAACATACAACATACATATCATTCAAAAGATGGAAATGTGGAAAAAATGTATGCAGCATGACATTATAGAACATGCTTTAACTGCAATTATGTTAGCTGTTATTATAAAAGTTATAAACTGCCATGTAACATACAGTCCAAAGCCTACTTCACATTATACTTTTCAGCTTACCTGCAACATCGATTAGTCCCTTCGCATCCAGCACTCCTGAATTTGGTCGTACACAGTACTTCTTTGGTGCTGTTGTTTTAATTTTGAAACAAATTTTCTTTTCTGTTGGGTTCGTTAATTTCATATAAGAAGTAACAGGTGACGTAAATGGGCCTGAAATTGAAATACAGAGAACTTATCACACCATGTCTTCATACACTATCCATTTTAACAGTTCATAAACGTTCACTGATCATTCACAAACAGTAAAGTGGAAACATTAAAAGCAAACAGTTCAAAGGTTCATTGCTTACATTCTCCTACAAAACACAACTGATACTGATATGCAATTCATATATTTACAGAAATGAAAATGGCACTGGGTAATATGAACATGGCTAGGTTACTGGCTCCAACATGTGTCCTTAGCGCAATCAACATAAGACAGAGCTTCTGAACATAGTATTGCGGCGATTTCTATAAATATTAGCCCATTATCTACCATTCTTGAAACAGAACTTCAAACTTCGAGGCCTGTCCATAGGCTAGCTGCAGGCTTGGCCAATAGTCGCCCTTTAAATACATCGGTGGCAGTTTAATCCATGCGTTTCCAAGCTTACCTCGAAATTTTAGTTCATGTTGGGGCTCTATCATTAATACTTGTTCTTGTTTTGCCATAATTTTGTCCTATATAAGGCTTGTTGGAAGCCAAATTAAAATAAGAATAACCCAACACAAATGGCTTCAGTTTTAATCCCGGTACTAACGTCTCTGGTGTTCCGTCAAATACGCATGCGTCACGACGGAAATATGACTACTTAGTATGACGTCATACTAAAGAAATTAGTGAGTCAATGTAAATACTCTCTAAGGCTGAAAGGGTTGCCACTAAATTTCAAGCGGTGTAACGCTTAATTCTCTACTCATGCTATTTGGCAAAGATTGAATGGTACTTTTAATTTGAAGCATTATTTTGTTGCAACAGGGGGTTTTTAGTAGAGATGCATGAGACATTCTAACAGTCTCGGTATTTGGTTTCCTCTACTTTTACACTTGCAATTTGTCGATCCGCATAAAAGTGAGAAATTAAAGTTTGAAATAAAGGAATAGCCATTTTCATCTTCAAAGGAAGAGCTAACAGTCAATGTCAGAGTACTGTCTCACCCGTGACGACATTGCTGTGTTATGTACAATTAAGTCGTGGAGCTTTTAACATAACAAGCAAACAGAGAGGGGGCGCCAAATTTTCGGACGACCAAAGTTATATTTTTTCTTGTTTTAGTAATATCTGTGTGAAACAGGTGACGCTTTGCTGAGTGAGATGAACATTACTGGTTTTGACATAACCACGGAGACCACGGCAGATTTGCACACAGGAACGGAAGAGGAAGACGTCAGGCGGCTATCGACATCAGAAGGTAAACCACAGAGAAGCAAGTTTGTGTGTGTAACGGATGGGGTGTATTCTCCCTAATTTTGAAGAACTTTGACAATTTAAAGTTGAGCGAATTGCTGTGATTTATTAATATTGCCGTGAGTAACACGTAATAGTTTGAGAGGATGTCGATGTTATCTAGATAATACTACTGTTATTGACAAATTGCATTTAGGTTAGTTTGAAGTATTAGGTCAGTTCTTGTGGTATATCCACCAGGTAATTGAACTTAAGTACCATTTGATTATGTTACATACGCATAACACCCATCATAAAGTTTAATTTTTATTTATGTGCGTTTTACGATATTGTTAGTAACCTCCGCAGTCTATTCAAACTAGTTGGTGATGGAACGAAGATGTGATCGCCTCGTTTTGAAGGCTGAAGCTGTATGTCAGAATATTTACTGTTACTTTCCTTTGTTACAAATGTGGGTGGATAGCTATAGATATAGCCCAAAGATTATAATAAGGACGTGGAACAAGTTAAAGAGTAGTATGTTATCTTTCAGAAAATACCTAGAAATACAACAGTTACCGAAACATCTCTAAAGATCAATTTACAGTGCAGTATGTCTAATCAGATTCATAATTACGCTATTAACAGTTCTTCAGCAGTTATACAGCATATTTAAAAATAGATAAAATTATAATAGATAGGAGCCGGGGTAGCGCAGTCTGTATAGCAACTGGCTATGGGCTGGACGACCGAGGGTTCGGAGTTCGAGTCCCGGCAGGGTAGAGATTTATCTCCACGTTGTCCAGACCGGCTCTGGGGTCCACCCAACCTCCTATCCAATGGGTACCTGGGCTCTTTCCCCGGGGTAGAGCGGCCGAGATATGAAGATGGCCACTCACCTCCAGCTAGTGCGGAGGTCATGAAAATGTGGATCTATACATCCACTCTGTCATATACCTTCATGGTATAGTGCTTAATTAGTTAAGCACAGGGACAACTTCACCTTTATACTAGATAGACTTATATGAATTCCATGGAATCTAATTAAGTGGGATATGAAACATTTGAAACAGATAATATTGTACCACGTTGTTGGATTATATGCACTCCATGGATCCTTGTTGGTTAGGATGTGAAGCGTTTGAAATAGATAACATTATATTAGATGGATTATATGCATTTCATGGGTCCCAGTTAAGTAGGGTATGAAACAAGTCTGTGCAACTAAACTCAATAAAAAATCCACAGTAGAACAAGTGCAAGATATATGGTGCATTTAATTTTACATAAACAAATTTCTTCTAATTATTTGTAGTAAGTCTTACTCCTCCTTGTGTAATTACCAAAGCAGTTGTTAGAATCAAATAGTGTGGATGGCAAAACTAGTAGTGAATGAAAAATTGTGGACACTTGAAACACATTTTTGGTGGGGGATTGCTGTAATAGTATTTTCATCTATTCCAGAATAAACTCTTTTACTCTCTACTGTATTGTGATTTTAATAGTCAAGAGCCTTAGCAAAATCACAGTAAATTTGTGATACATCACTTGTGATCACTGAATGTGTATAATATTCAATGAATGAGTTTGTATGTAGCCCTGGGAGTGGTTAAGTTTTTGTATAAAACAACTCCATTGTCTAGAAAATAACTTGTGTATCATTAAGTAGCCTTGTGTGTAGTCACTGTGTATTCTTGGTTTCTCTTGTGTGAGAACTCCATTGGGTCTGTACATATATTTTGTATTTATATGACATATTCCAAGTTTGTGTGGGAAAGTTGTGTTATTGTAATATTTGACAAAATCCAAATGCTGTACTTCCAAATGATTTCTTCATATGAACAGAAAATTTTGGTATTGCGTTTTCATTATAACATTTAAAATTTTTCTTGAATACCTGCAATGGAGTATTCTTGTCGTCTGGACTCAGAGTTGTAAAATTTTGTTACCTATGTCAATTTGGAGTCTGGCATATTCTGTAAATTTTAGTCTGGATTTGGTTTTGCATTGTTCAGTTTATCTTATTTTCATGATTTATTTAATCCGTCTTGCAGTGCATACACTCATTTATCTCCTTCTCTCTCTCGCACTACATGTTTCGGCATAATAATGCCATCTTCAGGTGCTTACTTATCCACGTCAAACCAGTTCATTGCATGCCATGTTCACACATTAAAATAACTAAAATATGTATCTATCATATACATTGTCAAACGTTAAAAATATTAAAATTGTTCATGATACCACATCGCTACGTCGCCCCTCACTACGTCAGTCACGCCCATTCTCCTTTGTTGGAGCACTCCTTCATTATCTTGTGTGTTGTGCTTTTGTTGTGTCGTGCTCCTGCGACTGCGTGTGTTATACTGTTGGGCTTCCTGGGTATCTTATTTTACTTTACTGTATGCAATTTTCAACTACCATGAAGTTATGTTGGCTTAGTTTAATTTAGTTGTGTTCAGACCAGTTAGTAATATGCACATACTCATCTCACATTGCCATGAACAAAAATGCAATTTAAATATGATGTGTTTAATGTGTTTGGCATATAAAACGTTTTGTCTTTTTGAATAGATGACATTTTTGCATATACATACTTTATGAATAGCTAAACATTTCCCATTTCCATAAAGAATTTGTCACAAAATCTGTAAAACAGAAAATCTTCAGATGATAGAGTGGATACAAATAACTGGTTCAGTACGCTTATTGAGTGCAGTGCAGCTGGACGTCACAGGGCCAGAGACTGTGGTTGGCGAAAGGGGGGGCGTTGTTACCAGAAGGATGCATTGTGATTCTGATGTTGGTTGAAGAGTTGAAGCATGTGATACAAAATGTGAAGCTGGTGACTTGTTAATAATATACTACTCAGGTGTAGAATGCAGCAGTCTTCACACTTCACACACATTGGTCTCAGGGTTGATTATAATACTGGTGTGATTTTGTCATTGCAATGTTTGTTGTATGTGACATGTACAAAACATTTTAGTTAATGGAACATATGCTACTCGTACATAATTGGTAATTCTACATGTTCATTATAGATTCATTTTGGCTTTGTTTGATTATTTTCAGAATATTTGGCTTACCTTTGTACAGATGGCAGCTGGAACTACATTGCAGGTGAAGTTTTGTTCAGTTATATGTGCAGGTTAATATAACATAATATATAATTTGTTAATGGTGTGAGTGTAACATGAATATGATGTCCATTTAATTTTAATGTGGCTCTTTGAATGATCACTCTGTGCTAGCTATCTTACTCCATGGTACATGGATTTTCTTGAGGTGTTGATAGTCACTCAGTTGGTCAAAAAGTTCTCCACCTTTTGTGGAACAGTTGGGTTCATTACTGTGTTCACACAAGCCTGCTATTGAACCCATTTGTGAACCAGGTGAATGTCGTCTGCACACTCATATTCAACAGGAAGAGTATATGAGAGCCTCCTGCTATTTGCTTAGCTAATACAGCGGTAGAGACATAGACTGCTCATATCAACAATTCTCCAGCTTAGTCACCCAAACCATAGGCCGGAAGAACACAAATGAAACCAATCCAGGTCACAGTAGATGCCAGGAGTGTTCCCATTTATTATAGTGGCATATAATGTTCGTGTTAAGTTTCTTTTCAGAAACAGAGCAGACTTGAGACTTGAATCCTGAAAGTTTAAATCTTGGTTTCCTTTGTAAGAAAACTGTGGGATATTGAAGAGAAATGTTCAAGCCTAACACTGATTTCATTCAGTTTCTCTTCAGTTAATTGATTTGGTTCTTTTAATCCAATAACAAACCCTTCTTTTTTATTTATTATTGTATGATTAGTTTTTCTATTTGGAGCTTACATCTTGAAGTTTATGCCAAAATAATATCTCTTTACTTTACACATGGATATTGGACTTGAACACTTATTTCAATGTGTAACACTTGCATGACAGCTCAACACAAGACATAACGCAGCTGATTAAATGTTTAATACAGTGTCAAGATTACTGTTGAGACACATAACACACAAACTCACTTCATGGTAGCTGCTCAGTGATTTATTTGGGCAATATTGAAAGGAATTTGTAATGTGTGTAGGTTGTTATGTTGAATACACCACAAATCTAAATGTATATGGGAAAGTTGACACAAGGAGTACTGTGTGCTTCACACTGCACCATCTGAATGATATGTAGCACACTGTCAGATAATCTCCCTGCATGTCTTTAAGACCAATTTTAATATTTTTCTACTATTTGTGTGTGAGCCTCCCAAGCATTCTTTTCTTTTGAAGTTTTCAAATTAAAATTTTGCATCAATTTTTCATCTCTGCCAAGCAGTGTTACATGGCATCCTTCGTGGTTCATTTCCATCCTTGTTCCATCAAATTTCCTTCAGTCCCATTAAATCTGACTCATATTTCTTTCTTCCTCGTGAGCTAAAAGGCATATTTCTGTTTTGAATCTAACCCTCTTCCTAGGCTGTTACCATTTGTTGCATTGTTGAAATCTTGATAGTGAAAAGGAACCACAACATTACCAGCATTATTATATGTCTAACTGGGAGGATGTTTTATTAAGAGATTCTTTCTTTTTTTCTGCAGAAAGCCATTGATCTTGTAACGAAGGCAACAGAAGAAGATAAGAATAAGAATTATGAAGAAGCATTAAGATTGTATGAACATGGTGTAGAATACTTTCTACATGCAATTAAATGTATGTTGAAACATATTTGTAGCTTACTAGCAAGGTGTGAGATTATCTTAAAATCTGCCAGTACTTCCCAGACTCAGAAGAAATTGATGGGCGTATGTATGAATCAGAATTCTGAGACATCAGTGACAACATGTATGAGTGAAGACGGTCTCTTAGTTCCATACCTTTACATTAAATATTGTAGGAGACTTTTAGGAATGAGGGGAATGCTGCCCATGTCAACTCTTTTGCATTTTCTTACCTTTCATATCCAGTATAGCAAACTCAGCTACCATCCAACAGTTATACAAACCATTACGTGGCCAGAGACTTCCGAGAGAGATCAATTATTTTAGTGCCAGTAATAGGTGTATGTGCATTTGCAATATTACCAAGTAGATTTTTTTTTTTATTTTAAAGCATGTTAGTAAAACTCCTGTAACTCTTTTTCTAAGGGCCCCCATACACACACAGTTTGGCCTCCAGTTCGGCCTGCACAGTTGAAGACTGAAAGGCAAAACTGATGTGTGTGTGGTGTGGCTGGCCGGCCAATCGTTTGGACTGTTGGCCTGTGGGAAACCTGTCAGTCCGTCAGTTCTGCCTGCAGGACCGTAGCACATGACGTGTGTGACTCAACATTATAGGCTGGAAGACCGTGGTTGCGGCATGAAGCCTGCTGCTTTATCTGCGCATGTATGGGGAGGAAAGGAAGGGGTAAACTGTCACAGTTTTGCCTGTAAGGTCAATCGGAAGGCCAAACTGTGTGTGTATGGGAGGCCTAACATACCACTTCAAAAGTTTTACTAAATTTTTGAAAAAGCAAGTACTGTGCATCTGTTTTGACATTTGGAACATGTAGCATTTGATTCAGTAACATGGAAAGACGTGCTTCTGAGCCATTTTGAATTTTTTGTATTGTAGCACGTAGACCCGTTACTGGGTAATGAAACAATATCCACTTCTAAGGAGCAGATTCTTAATAAGCAAATATACACAGCCATTTTGGAGTAACACCTTTGCAAACAAACATGTTCCCATGACAATGAGTCCACTGTAACAATAGAAGAATTGTTGGTGACAGTGTTTTCTGCATGGTGCGTGCTGAGGGGTTATCAGTAGGACAAGTTTAGAGTTAATTCGCTTAGTGGGGGGTGGAGTCCAACTTGGTCCACTCAGCACGGCAGCCACTGATTGGCCTATTGTAGCCTGCCACGGGTGATTATGATGATGGAGAATTTGCTGGAATGAAGATTGGCAGGGGAAACCGAAATACTTGTAGGAAACCCGCCCCAGCACCACTTTGTCCACCACAAATCCCACTTGACCAGACCCGGGATCGAACCTGGGCCGCCGCGTTGGGAAGCCAGCGACTAACCGCCTGAGCTATGGCGCGGGCAAGTTTAGAGTTTAGTTCAGTTGTAAGGGAATCTATGAAGAGAAGACTTAGTCAGTGCAGTTGAGATCTAGTGGGCAGTGAAGTGAAGCTGAAGAATCTCCACTTTTAGAAGCCATAATTGCAGTGAAGACTGGATGTACAGTTACAAGGAATATATCACTTATATTGAGAAGTCTTCAAATTCCATTTAGTTCCCACAGGAAAAAGTAGACAGGACCAGTTATTAATTATAAGAAGTTATTTCTGTCACAAAGAAGACATGAATTTTTAGGCTACTTTCCTTATTTTGAAAAAAAGAAATAAAAGTGTTGTTATGAGATCAAGATGCTGTCTGCATGTGTGTGAATCCCCCCCCATCGGCTTTTGAATGACAGAGAAAATCTTCCCTCCTATAATTGCTAGGCAAAGGCTTGGTAATTTGTATCCCTTATTCTATTACTGGGCAACGGCTTGGTAACTACATTCATGCAGCAGTAGAAGAACCATGAAAGCTCTCAGGATAGCCAGTCACTTGGCTGAGATTCAAACCCGGGTCCTCCTAAATACAAGTATGGAGCATTACTGATGCATCAGCTTACTTTCTTAGAAACTGTGTTTACCATGCCAATTTGTTTCTGTGACAGATTCCACTGTTGCAGTGTAGATAGAGAATTTAAGCAGTTGGTATGTTTTGCATGAGGGTGAAGTGAATGTTGTGAACCAGTTGTTTCATAAGGAGAGTTCTGTCTTCTGGGATATAACACCATGTAGTCTATTGAAAGCCAGCTGATGTTTTGGAGGCAACGTGTCCCTCCAAAATGTCTATTGTCTTTGCACAGACTACACGGTCTTATATCCCAGAAGATAGAAGTCTTCATAACTATGGCTGTGAGAACCAGAAATCCTACAGCTATTTCATAGGATTGTGGAAACAGTTGGAATGTGTGACCTGCTCTTCCTGGACAGCAATGATTAAATTTTATTTTAATTCACTTAGTGGGGGGTGGAGTTCAACTGGGTCCACTCGGCACGGCGGCCACTGATTGGCCTATTGTAGCCTGCCCCGGCTGATTATGATGATGGAGAATTTGGTGGAATGAAGATTGGCAGAGGAAACCGAAGTACTCTGAGAAAACCCGCCCCAGCACCACTTTGTCCACCACAATTCCCACTTGACCAGACCTGGGTTCGAACACGGGCCACCGCAATGGGAAGCCAGCGACTAACTGCTTGAACTGTGGCGCGGCCTGGAAAGCAATGATAATTTGGTACTTGATTCAGGAGCACTTATCGCTTTCATTTTACTGTGTAAGCACCACAGTATTAGTTTCAGTAACATGAATAACATGATGACTTTCCATGGTAATGTCACTTTCATTACTATGCTCTGCTTCTCCATAATATTTTATATTATCATTGTCTTTCCAACATATTAGTTCACCATCCATCTCCACATAAGCTTTTGTTATTACCAAAAATATTTACTGATTTTGGCATTGTTATTGATAAGAATGTCCCTGCTTCAGAATGCTGTTTTCCACAACACATGAAAACAGCATTGTCTAAAACATGACCAATTTGAAACATTAGAACAAAGAAAAGGGTAAATGAAAGTTCATGACATCTAACTGTATTTTTGAAAACTGTGGGCTCTCTACTGGGAGGTAGGGTAGAGCAGTATGTATAGAGATTAGGCTGCAGGCCATAGGGCTTAGGAGTTGGGGTTTGATTTCCTGCAGGGACAAGAGATACATCTGTTCTCTTTAACATTAGATCATTCCTGGGGTCCATCCAGCCTCTCATTCAAGGGTGCAGGGATTGTTTCCCTGGGGATAATGCAGCAGGGGTTTGGAGCTGACCACTCACCTGCAGGTAATGCTTAGGTTAAGAATGGTGAAGTTATACCTCCACTCCATCAGACATGTCTTCATGGCATGGTGTTTACTTAATTGAGCCCAGGGATAATTTTACATGCTTTCTGCTGTTGAAAGTTATCTGTGCCTGCTGTCATGTTGAGATATTTACAAAGATACCCTTCTGGAACATGGCACTGAGTGACTCGGTAGAAGGACACCTGTCTACACATCCCAGAAGATGGTAATATTCATGATTATTACTGTGAGAATGTCAGATCTCACATACAGTTAAATATGCACTAACCATGATTTGTAACATCACAGTTGGAGTTGTTATGCAGATAAGGAGCCTGGCAGGAACAGAAATGTTTCTTGTGGTCACATTTGTCCACCAGGCCTCCTGTCAGTTGGATCTTAGGAGTAGAGTGACTTGACTGTGGATCTGAACCCTGACCTCCCTCTTATGCTGAGGTGGATAATGTACTGTGCTTTTCCTCCATGCTTCTATATGCTTTCTTGGTATGATGGTTTTGCACAGGGGCAACTTTGCATTTATTATGGGGTAGTGAATGGGGCTTGTGAGACTTACAGAGCAGGACTCATGACTGGTGTGAACAAGAATTTGGAAAGTTGTATGCAAATGTTGCAGATGAAGCACAGGGGGAGAGATCAAAGGAGAGCATTAGGACTAAATGTCTTCAATATTTAGACAGAGCCGAGAAACTAAAGGAACACCTGAAGAAGAGTAAATCAAAGAAGCCAGTGAAGGCTGGAGAAGGCAATTCAAAGTAAGGAAAATATTTCATCATTTTATTACCAGTGAATCCCTTTCTTTCGACACAGAACTTAAACGGCTTCTGCAGGTGTTCAAGATATTTACAGTAATAGCAGTATGAGGTACTGGCTGCCTAACATATGAGGGTTGGAACTTTAATAGTGGCAACTATTTATTTACAACTGATACAACATAGATGCATGTTTTTAAGTTTTACTGTCCTTCAGTGTAGTCACTAGCATTGTGTGCAACCTGTTGCCAGCGATGTGGAAGTTGTAGGATACCTTTAGGAGTGCCTGTTGTGTTGATAGTTCGAATGGAGCAGTCTGTTGCCTGAAGAATCTCTGGAACAGTTCTGAAGCAAATGCCATGAAGTGGCTCCTTCATCTTAGGAATCAAGTCAAAGTCACAAGGGCTTAAGTGCGGGGAGTATGGTGGATGGTACAGCACTTCCCAACCCCATCGATCGAACAAATCAGCCATAGCTTGCCCTGCATGCAGTCGAACATTGTTCTGCAAAATGATGGGTGGGTTCTGCAGAAAGTGTCCTGCCACTTCTTTCTCAAAGCTGGTCGCAGGTTGTGTTCCAAAAATGAACAGTAGTACTGCGCATTGATGGTCTGCTGTCGGGGATCACTCTCCTGTAACGCGGAAAGAGCATACACTTCTTCACTGACACTAGGATGACCTGGCTGACGCATGTCTGCCACATTTTGGCGTCCCTTGTTGAAGGGTTTACCCACCTTGCCACTCTTCTGTAAGACAATGCAGATTCCCTGCAAGCCTCTTGAAGACCTTGATGACACTGTCATGCTCTGTGGCCTCTGGCACATTTAATCTTTATCCAACTCTGTAGTTCCTGTTTCGAAAACATCGTAACAACACTGTATTAGACCGCCAACTAACACGAGGCTCTGTTCTTCTTGTCACTGCGCATGTGCGTGATGTGGGAAGGGAGAGTCCATTTGTAACTAACGTGTGGTATAAGCGACATTATTTGGTTCTGTTGCATGGCGTCTCTACAGCAGAGTTGCCACTATTAAAGTTCAAACCCTCGTATGTGTTTTGTTATTGCTTCAGAGTATCTTGCTTAATATATAGTTATGAAAGTTCCACGTGTAGAACTACATTATATAATGTTTTTTTACATATTTATTTATTTATTGCTACATATTTAGGCCATACAGGTCATCTTCATTATTGCTTGCTGTGAAACTGTACATTGCTGTTTACACATGGATTTGTGTTAAAGTGTACTGTCTGGATTAATTAGTTAAAATAGGATAAGAAGGATGGGGACTGGGATATATGAACTTGCAGAGGATAGGCGTTAGGTGACAGCAGTGTAAGATAGCAAAGGATGCAAATTATGTGAATTGTAATTGTTAAAATTCTGGGTCCCCAAATCCTCAGAGGCTGAGTATTGCATCTGACATGGATTTGTGGTGTTGAACAATAGGTTGTAGGTGTGCATACTGTTGTGATTGTTTTGTGTAGTATTTCCACAAGGAGCTGCCCTCTTGTGATCACATCCTATATCATTGCTTTACCAGTTTTTGTTGAAGTATCAGTATATACTTTTTATATAGGGAGATCAGACTGTGGAGATGCGTGTTAGTGTTTTAAACTTATATAGTTGTATGATGGTTTGTCTGGCTTGGGAACTGGTGCTGTTTATCTTCTTGTCATTGTGGAGGTCTGTATGGAACTGTCCCATACAAATCTCCATAGTGACAACATTTGCAGCATGCAAGATGAACAGTACCAGATCCAGGCAAATCAAATGACTGTACAGTACAGTATTGAGACTATATAGTATCAAACACAATCAGGATCCACAGAATTACTGGGTTTTTGGACTTTTTCCATCATCCAGAATTCTAGGTAATAGAGGACACGATGTTTCGGAAACTGGATGTTTCCATCATCTGGAATTATAGGTAACAGAGGACATGATGTTTTGGAAACTTGATCTGTTTCCAAATTGTGTCCCCTGTTACCTAGAATTCCAGACGATGGAAAAAGTCCAAAAGCCCAGTAATTCTGTGTGTCATCCACCATCGTCAGAACCTTTTAGAATCTACAATCAGGATCATTCCTGTGTGTTTGGTAAGAAACCCATTCTTTTTACCTGACAGCTTTCTTGCTTTTTCTCTAGGAGTGACGAGAAAAAAAGTGACAGTGACAGTGATTCTGATGATCCAGAAAAGAAAAAGTTACAGGCCAAGCTTGAGGGAGCCATTGTTGTGGAAAAGCCATGTGTTAAGTGGTCAGATGTGGCTGGTCTAGAAGGAGCAAAGGAGGCATTGAAGGAGGCTGTTATTTTACCCATAAAGTTTCCACACTTGTTTACTGGAAAAAGAATTCCTTGGAAAGGAATATTGCTTTTTGGGGTGAGACTTTACATATTCTGCCATGGTTTTAAAGACCCAATTGACATTTCTTACAACAAAGCAGCCTATGCGTAAATACACAAAACTATGAATTGACATGTCATTAAATACAGGAGAATAATACATTGTTTATGTTGGGCTTTATGTGGGACCAGAAAATATATTAACTAAACTGGGATCTCAGATTTCACTGCAGCATAGAATGTATTTGAAGCATATATATACCATACTCTGATTTGGTATTCTGCACATTTCCACTTATTGAAGGCATATTACATACATACACTTGTCATATTTATTTGTGTTAATATAGTTTGTATTCTTTGAAACACTTTCTGAAATATCTTCATTGTTGTGATATTGGATTGGAATGAGTAGTGTATAAAAATGATCTGGTGATATTTGTTAAATGGTTCACAAATACAAGAAAGTTTATGCTTTACACTATGGTGACCTTTCATCACATTGATCTTTTTTCAGCCTCCTGGAACAGGAAAGTCTTACTTAGCAAAGGCAGTAGCCACAGAGGCAAACAATTCCACTTTTTTCTCAGTTTCATCTTCAGATCTAGTATCCAAGTGGCTTGGAGAATCTGAGAAACTTGTAAAGAACCTATTCGAATTGGCAAGACAGCATAAACCAAGTATCATATTCATCGATGAAGTCGATTCACTTTGTTCATCGCGCTCTGACAATGAATCCGAATCAGCAAGAAGAATCAAGACTGAATTTCTGGTCCAGATGCAAGGTAAATTATAAAACAGTTGCTTAATGTACATATTCACCACTATCATAATGCAATATACTCTGGGCCTGCCATTATGGTTGTTACCCTGCTGTAAATATGGTAGATCTGAAAGGTTTTACTTAATGTATTTCATGATTAGATGTCGGTAGCTGATAGGCATAAAGAAAGCAGACATCACAAAAGGAAAACGGATTTCAGAAAGTTGAACAAGAATGAAGGAAAAGGAAATGCAAAAGAGATAAAAGCTCTTTCACTTTTCTTAGTATTATGGCAGCTAGGAGCCTAGGTTTCTCTGTGCTGAGGAGAGTACTTCTAGAGATGTCACTGCTAGACATCTTGCAAGATGAGCACAGAAATTTAAAATCAGCTAGATAGATGGCGTGAGATGTCACACTAGTAGATCGAATGCATGTTACAGTTCTTTGAAGAAAGTGTACTGCAGTGTGTTCTGCTGCAAAGTAGCTGGCTGGTACAGACACTAAGCCACCTGGTATGAATGTGCTAAATAAAAGATGACATTATTTCCACGGGTGATTGCAGCAGTACAGTAATTTCAGACACCAACAGCTGCTACACTGCAATATAGTTGAGGGACTGTGAAGGAACTTTTTCTTTTCCATTCTCTGTAGGTGTTGGCAGTGATAATGATGGCATACTAGTTTTGGGGGCTACTAACATCCCTTGGGTATTAGATGCTGCTATTCGAAGAAGATTTGAAAAGAGAATTTACATTCCTCTTCCTGAGGAACATGGCAGACTCACAATGTTCAGGTTGCATTTGGAAAATACAGCACACACACTCACAGAAGAGGATCTCAGAAAGCTGGCCAAGAACACAGAAGGGTATGTATATTGGATGAGAGTAAAGTGACAACACTGGTACAGGACCTTCACACATTAGACTGAGTTAGAAAGGTCCAGTCTGTTAGTTTACTATAATTCCTACTTTACGCAAAATTCAAAATGTACTTCAGCTTACTCAAAAATAGCTCATCATGTAAATAAATTGATACTTTATATAATCAAATTATAATCTATAACTCAGACTTAAACATTTTCAAATATTGATATATACATTTAACAGAATTCAAGGAAAAGGAATTTATGCTTCTTTGCAGTGCAATATTGAGCAGTGTTCACTGTATCTCAGCTCGATACTAAGCCCCCCCTGACTCATTACACACCATTTAGACATGTGTACGTACTGTATCAAGACTGCATAGGGTTTGAATTTGAAACATTTTGAGAATATAATCTTTATTTATTTGAAGTCAAAAAAAGATATAACTTTCAAACATGGCACATGCTTTTCTGGTATGACAATTTTTTGTTAAATGTAATAATTCCCTTGGGCTTAAACATAAAAAAAAAAAAAAATAACATATATTTAAACTACAAAAGGACATGTTTTGTCCAATGCATTCAGACTTGGAATTGATTCTTTTAATAATGGATTTAAATGTAGGGGAATTGATATGTTGCATTAAATTCTCTCCTTTACAGTCATGACTGTGCAAATATACATTCACTTAAAGCCTTGCACATTCTTACAAGATACTGAGTAGTGGTTATTCTTTGCCTGATATCTTAGATTGACCTAGCTTCCTGTCCATTGGGTACTGGGGTCTCTTTTCTCTGGGAATGTGATCACTCTCCTTCATTTTGAAGCAAAGTTTAGAATGCATTTGCACATCTCTCCACATTCTTGACATTGTGCTTGGACACAGAAGCTACTTTATATTCACCAAGTGCAGAATCTTTCTTGAAAAGTTGATAATGTTTGCTTGATTAAGAAATTCCCAGCCCTTATGGATCCCAGGGGTTCATTACCTTGGTCACCTAATTTGATTTTTGTGTCCTGTTCTTAGCCAGTTGAAACCAAGTCTCATCTTCATATTCCATTTCTCATGCGCTTTGTAACATTTTGTAATGTGCAGATTTTTACGGAAGGCGATTGGTAGCCTTGTGTTTGCATGCATGCGTGTGCACATCAGATTGGGGACCACTCCTTGTAAGTTGTCCATGACTGCTTCTGTGACATACATGTTTTCATGGGTTTGAATCCCACCCAAGGCATGGGTGTCTGTGTTTATTCTGTGTTTGTGTTGTCATGTGTGTAGGTAATGTCCAAGGGTCCTACCGTCCGTGCAAAAAAAGATTAAGAAACTGAAGAAGAGGCCAGGGCCAAACAAAGGGTTGTGGAGCCATTGATAAATAACTGATGGAATTTGTGCTTCTTTGAAACAGGTATTCTGGTGCTGATATTAGTATTGTGGTACGAGATGCATTGATGCAGCCTGTAAGAAAAGTTCAAACTGCTACCCATTTCCGGCGTGTCCGGGGGCCATCTCGCACAGATCCTAATATCATTGTAGATGACCTTGTTACACCTTGCTCACCTGGATGCCCTGGGGCTATTGAAATGACGTGGATGGATGTGGAGGGTGATAAGCTATTTGAGCCACCAGTTACAATGGTGAGTGTTCATCTGATGTTCTTCAGTCCAAATGTTGGTAAATTGGGACTAAAGTAGATGTCAAGAGTGGGACTGAAATGATATGATCATATCAGCTACTCCTCTGTGCTGATGTTAATTTGATAAATAAAAACATAAAGTGCAGAAAGGTTATTAGNATATATTACCACCGGAGAGACGGCCGCGGAATTTAAATGACCGCGCGGAAGGGTTAGACGCTAGCAAAGATGTTGATCTGGAAACAAATGGAGAAACTTAAGTGTATGTTACATAATATCAGCAGATAGTAAGACAGAACTATAATAAATGGTGTACAGTTTGTCGTTAGCCTGGTTCCCACATTTGACACTCTTGTTACTTAGTTTATACTCTGCATTATCTCTTCTTTCTTCACAAACTGAAGACCAAGTCTGTGGCAGTGTGGGGCAACATGGAAGGTATGCTTTCTCTGCTGCAAAAGCATTTGTTAAATGACATAAGTAATAGGTAATTATAAATGATGCAAACTATAGTTTTAGTGAGAAATGAGCAATAGAATGCATGAGGAAAGATTAATGCTTTCTGATGTACTTTTAGTTCCATAATAAAAAAAAAAAAAAAGTAAAAAAAAATATTAATTTATAATGAAAATAATGCATTGTTGCATTTAAAAGACTCCTAGGATGTGTCTGGGAATTTCAGTCATAATATTCAAGGGGTTGACAAGCTGGGACAGTTCATTATAGTGACAGGCTACAGGCTGGATGGCCAGAGTTTGATTTCTGGCTGGGGCAAGAAATTTTTCTGTATTCCACAGCATTCATGGCTATAGGGCCCACACAGGCTCCTGTCCAATAGGTACTGGGGGCTCTTTCCCAAGGGCTAAAGTGGCTGGCATGTGAGGGTAACCACCTACCTACATCTAGCGCCAAGGTCTAGAATGGTGGAGCTATACTTCCATTTTCCATACATCTTTATGGTGTGGTGCTTCATTAATTAAGCACAGGGACAACTTTACCTTTACTCAAGGGTTTAGTATGTTCTTTATCATCATCATCATCATCAGTAATCTGTCAAGACGACATGTCCACAGTCTCTTCCAAAACAATTCCTCCACTTAATGCGATCTAGAGCTTTCTCCTTCAAATGACAGTATCCTCTTCTGTCCCCAAGGTCATCCAGCATCTTCTTACGTCTTCTTCTCACTTCTATCCACCCATCTATCTTTCCTTCGATAACTTCTTTTAGAAGGCAGTTTCTGCGTAAAACATGACCAATCCAATTAGCCTTCCGTTTTCTTATTTCATGTAGGATATTCCTCTGCTCACTGACTCTAATTAACACTTCTTCATTTCTCACATAATCGGTCCAACTGATCTAACCTATCAATCCTTCTCCAACACATTTCGAAACTTTCCAGATGTTTCTCATCTACTGCCCTAAGTGTCCATGTTTCAGCCCCATACAGAGCTATGCTCCAAATGTAGCATTTCACTAGTTTCTTCCTCAAATTTAAGTCCAATTTGCTGGTAAAAAGATTCTTCTTCTTGCTAAATGCAGCTTTTGCCATGGCAATCCTGGATTTAATTTCACAAGTACACCTTCCATCATCTGTTAACAAGCTACCCAAATATTTAAAACACTTCACATTCTCCAGTTGTTTTTGGTCTATCTTTATTGTGACTGGGGTTGGTTGTCTCGAAATTTTCATTACTTTTGTTTTCTCCACATTCATTTCCATGCCATAGCACCTTCCGATTTCAATTAGTCTATCAATCGTGCCCTGTAGCACAGTTTCTTCCTTAGCCATTAACACAAGGTCATCTGCATATTTCACAGTTTGAATAATTTGCCCTCCTACTTTGAAGTCTCCGAGCCCATCCAGAGCTTCCTTGGTAAGGCATTCGCTGTACAAGTTGAACAGAATTGGTGATATGGGTGTGAAACTTGGTCTCTCACCCTGAAGGAAGAACATAGATCCATGGTGTTTGAGAACAAAGTGGTGAGGACCTGGGAGAGATGAAAAGACAAAGAATTGAAGAAAGCCACACGAGGGCTTCAGAATTTATACTCTTCACATAACATTGTTAAGGCAATTAAATGAAGAAATGTGAGATGGACATGTATCATGCATGGGGGAATGAGAGAAATAAGTTGTGAGAGTGAGGACTGGATAGAATCCAGTGATGGGCTTTAATGAATATAGTAATGAACCGGTAAGTTTTATATAAGAAGGGAATTTATTAACTAGCTAAGCAACTAACAGTTCTTCAAGAAGGATTCTACTCCTCCATGGAGTTAGGTAGGTAGGCAGATGGTAGACGGTAAGTAGAGTAGTCATTTAATTATACAGGAGGATCTAAAAATTGTTCCCTTCATTGCTGGAATGAAACTGCTGTAAAAAAGAAGGTAAAACTATCCCTGGAACAGGCCATGGAGGCCCATAGGGTTGTGTGACATTGAAGCTCCCACATTTTCTAGACTGTTCATACATGGTGATGAGGTTGTCAGCCTTACATGCCGGTCATTCTTTACCCCCAGGAAGATTCCTGGCACTCATTTCTGTTAAAGGCTGAGTTGACCCCAGGGTCATTGTGCAGCTGGAAGAATTAGGTCAGTTGATAAAATCAAATGACCTCATTGGAAATTGAAGCCGCCACCTTCCAGCTTATAGCATAGTGCCTTAACCAAGTACGCAACCGCATGCCCCCGAGACTACAGTATGATTTACTAATTACAAGAGCATAGTCCTTGAGTAGCTGATAGTTTCCTCTGACTATTCACTAAAATGGTTTTCCTTGTTAACAGAGTGACATGATGCGGTCGCTTGCCACTTCAAAACCCACAGTGAATGATGAAGATATGGCAAAACTAGAAAAATTCAAAGAAGATTTTGGTCAAGAGGGATAACTGTTTATTATGTGACTGGTTCCTCCTCTGTAATATCATCCTTTTCAATACTACACATTTTTTGCAGACACTCACATTGCTTATAAAGCAGTGTGGCTGGTCCAGATGGTACATGTTTAATTAGTGAATAATGTGCATGTTTTTCTTTTTGTTTTCTCATATGGATACTTAAAAGCATTGCAGTCAGCTGTAAACAAATGGAAACATGTACATAGTATTAATTATGGACCACTGTCTTGTAATTTATCAACGTTCCATTATACGTTTCACTCAAATCCAGAAAGCCACAAACATTGTATAATACTGCATGTATACAAATTACAAAATAGTACTTTATAATGGCAAAATTTCATGTTGGGTGACAAAGGTAATAACACTTCAACATGGTATATATATATATATGTGTATAAAGATTCTTTCATGTCATTTTTATTATAATAACTTCATGATTTCTTTTTGTATTGTTATGAGTGGTATTTTATATATATATATCACCTTACTACAGATGGTCATTTGACTACTGATTACATCATAAAAACAGGCACGTTCATGTTTAAATCGTATATTTTAGCAGACATGCCAGCTTGTTGAGAATCCCTTGTGCACTGGGAGGAATGTTACTATAATATTCTATGGTAAGATAGAACAGCAGATTGAATTAACACATCACTATCAACATGAGTGCTTTATTTTTGCCCTAATTTTAAAACAGCATTTAAAAAAGATCATTTGTGTACAGTACTCTGCTTCTGTATATACAATAGCAATAAATAATTTTGCTTTAGTGAAAGAAGACTGAAGTGAATAAAACTCTAGTTTAACCCCCAGCCACTTCATTTTATTGCACTGCAGGACATCACCGATCTTCCATATTCTATGATCCATGACTATTATGAATGGTATGGGGATAGAAATGATACTGCACAAGAAATTGTGATATCCACAGTGGGGAAGATGTTTGATTGGAAGACACAACATCGGTGTTTTGGAGAATATACCAATGATTCCCTTGGAAATGGGAGAGAATTAATTGCCACCCTGAATTTGATATATGCATTGTTCATGTCTTTAAACCTGATCATTCTCAACAGAATGTACAGTGGATTTGGTTGATTCCACTAACAGATAAGAATTGTAAGGTGTGAGCTACAAGGCCCCCCCCCCTTTTTTTTGTTGCTAGTGGGGTGGGACTAAGTCCCTTGTACTGCGGCCACTTCTGGCCTATTGTACCAGCCCCAGATGATAGGTGAGGGTGATTGTGGAGCAATTGGTGGAATGAAAATTAGCAGGGGAAACTGAAGTACTCGGAGAAAACCTGCCCCAGCGTCACTTTGTCCACCACAAATCTCACTTGACCAGACCTGGGATTGAACCCGGGCCGCTGCGGTGGGAAGCCAGTGATTAACCACTTGAGCTATGGTGCGGCCCTACAAGGCCCTAGTTACAATGCTTTACCCTCCTTTCCATGATGCAGCTGAAGCCACTGCTCTGCTTCTTTTTGCCTATACTTCTCATGTCAGCCTGAAGACTAGGTCTAAAATCACTGCCTGAAGTCAGAAGCTAATGTATGTAATAGGTTGGCAACTTGAAGTAATTGTATTGTCAGTATTATTATTATTATTATTATTATTGTTATTATTGGAGGGGGTGGGTTTCCCCATGCACCGTGACCAGTGGTCTATTGTACGTCCCCGTGATATTCTACCAGTCTCTATACCCCTACCGATACTGGTGCGTGCCATCAGTCCCGACTCAGCCAGCGAGTTCAGCCTCTACTAGCTCAATGGTATCTAGATGCTTCCCCCATCTACCAGAGGTGTTAGAGACTATTGTTGGGCGGGAAACGTCCTTGTAATTTGGCTCAGAGACCTCCTTGAGGCATGAGGTTCTTTTACATGCCGTAAAGCTATGACACGGTACCCACGGCTTAAAGTCCCTCCCGGAGGACTTGTTCTCTGAATTTTTCCGCCCTTAAAAATTCCACGACCTCCACCTGGTTTGAACCCGCGTACCTTGAGTCATGAGGTGGGAACGTTACCCCTAGACTACGGAGGCCGCTGTATTGTCAGTAAGTCAGTGCCATGTGTACTGCATTGGTGAATCAGTTAAGAAAAAGAACAGTGAACATTCCTGTAATGCCATGCTGCAGGGTCTTCATAAGTTTACCATGTTCAGTAAGTCTAGTTCTTTTCTTGACTTGGTTCAATCCAATCTAAGCTTTAACATCTTATTTTAGTACTGTATTCCCATATATGCCAAATCTCCAAAATTGACTTCTCCCCTCAGATCTTCTAACCAGAATATTGTATACATTCCATGTTCCCATTCACTTGCTTTAACAAGAGTACAAATATGAAGTTCCTCATTAAATAACTTTTTCCATTTTATTGTTAACAGTGTTAAGGATCCAGATATTTCCTAATGTGTCCATAATTGACATATTAAAATTACATAAGATCATGTTTGTTTTTAAATATACCTGTTGGATCAAGCACTGAGCCCTGAAAATGGCAGAAGGAAAGTCATTACAACTGTTACATTTGGTCTCAAGCTAATCAAGGCAAAGGTGCAGCCCACAGTTTGGGGGTTTTTATGAACTTTCTATTGCCACCATCCATCAGGAACACTTTCCCACTTCCTGTGGGGTGTTACCCTCGAACTATTAGTGTTTCCAGGTCCAAAGGCAAATAAATGCACTGGAAAGACACTCCAAAACAGATTTCTTGCACATGTCCTTGTCTCCAGCCATGTTCAGACCCAAAGCATTGACTTCAGTGTTGTGATAACCATAATCTACAGATGTTCAGTTACATGATTTACTTTAAGTATCAGCATTTATCTGTTTGTAGTCGTTGCCAGTTCCACTAGTAATGCACAACTTTCCTGGACCAGAGCAGGCAAAATATTAGGTTTATACTTACCTATCTAGACATGGGGATAAGGATCATAAAAACGTGACAGATGTCACTTATGAAACACTCCCGAGAGTGCTTTAATTTGTAATCTACTTTACAATTTCTTCATGTCAGTGAGTCTGCCCCCTTTGATATTACATGTAAAGTTAAAGTGACACTACCATCACTACCTGCAGTTTATCATCATAGTTTTATATCACTTGTCTAATGTGAAACAAAATGGTCATATGGAATGTCTATTTCACCTTCAATTTTATGGTAATAATGAATGAGCAATTGGAGGTAAGGAGTGAAACTTTGTATGGAGATATCTTGCAAGAAACATTTTTTGTGTGTTAACAATTGCAACCATGGTGACGATGTGAAACGTTGAAGTTTTATATGAAAAATATGTTAGGATTTGTAGTAATGGAAATTATATACAGAAGATTCACTAGATTCTATAATTATTAATTTATAGTGCTTGCTAGCTTTATCAGAAGGAAAATAGGTATCACAAATCCTTCCCAGAACTTCTTGTTATTAATACTGTTTTTCATTATCTGTGTTTCTAAAAAGATGTTTTAATACTTTAAGGTATTTTCAGTGAAAAGTGTTGGTCTTTCCCTTGTCTTATGTAAGAGCACGTTTCTTTCTGTAGAAACAAAGCACTGATTAAAAGTACTTAGTTCTGTGTATGGAGTATGTAATCCACGAAGCAGCGGTCCATACATTACACTGGTGTTTTTAATGAAATTTGCTGTTCTTTGACAAGAATAGAAAGATCTCTCAAACGCTTAAGTATGTTTCCACTGCTAACCAGTTGGAATTTGTTCATGGGAATGCTGTCAAGGTGCCACTTGACAGCTCTATTACAAGAGCTGCTTACAGATGATACATGCAAAGAAAAAACTAGAGTATAACTCAGCAATGTCATTTTCATCAATGGGCAAGGACATTAAATTGCTACCTGGAAGTGGTTCATACTGTTTCCAGATACATGGCCAGATTTACCATCTGGCATTATTGCTATATCCAAATGAGGCACATATGCCAGGATATGGACAACTTTATATTTTCTGTTCTGCTGAAGCAACAACAAAACATCATGAAAATCAATCAAACCAAGGGTGCATGACTGCAGTAATTAAACAACTGGATAACATGCTGTGATATGTAAGATTTAAGGTTTTCCCGGCGGTGACTATGAAGAAAGCAGTCTTCTGGGATGTGGCACCGTATAGATGTGTTAACCGACGTTTTGTTCCTCCAAAACTTCGGTTAACACCACATCTACATGGTGCCACATCCCAGAAGACTGCTTTCTTCATGGTGTGGTATGTTAATCCATTTGAGTCATAAGTGAATGCATGGAATAAAATAAAATATAGATACTATATAAATAAATGAAATACATTGATATTTAATTAATGTCCTTTTAAGATCTGCTAGTCCAGCATGTGTTATGCTGGGTTCAGGTAGTATCTTAGAATTATATGCACTAGCAAAATATTTTACAGGTAGGTTTTAAGATATTTAAACTTGTTAAGTGTAATGATTTACTTGCAATTATCCTACAAGCCTTTACAGTCACCAAAAACTTCATTATAGCACTTATTATTATTATTAAATCTGTATTTGGTCTAAATGTAGTCTGAAGATTTGTGGTCCATTCCAGGACCTAAACAGTTAAGAGAATCATATAGTTTACAAATGTGATGTAGGATTTTAGTTTAGGTTTATTTTCATCAATATGTACAATGGTGATGGTAACAATGTAAGATATGAAAACTAGTTGACACTTTATTGCAGGATTTGAGTTTCTCACAGCAGTGACTGAATAATTCTGTCTTGCAAGACATAATGCTATGTAGTCTGGTGAAAGTCAACGTTTCAGAGGAACATATCACCTCCATGCTTGAAGAGTATGCCAATCATGAAGCAAGCAAGAAGCAGAGCTTTACTTCATGCTGGTGTCTTGCATGGCTTACTTTTCAACCCTGAAGATGAAGGTAAATGTTCCTTTGAAATCTCAGTTGACTTCCACCACACTACACATGACATATCCTAGAAGATAGAACTCTTCAAAAATGATATTAGAGACACAAATGATTTAAGAAAAATAATTAAACTTGACCTTTGTAAATGATGAGAATGGTTAACCTGCTTGAAGATTCCCACAGTATCTTAAGTAGATGGATAAAATTACATCTGTACACTATGGGGTTTATGTTATTGGGCAGACTAATACCCGAGTCTAGTTCTTTTGGGTTGAAAATTGAAGAGTCATAAATTGTAAGTTATTAACCAAATTCTGTCAGAACTTATCAAAGGAATTAAAACATTACAGTCCGAGATCTGCAAATTTACTCATTCAGTCTGGATTAAGAAAGCATTAATATAGCATTGGAAAGAATCTACTATACCCTTGTACCCACTTACAAAAAGGGTGGTTGAGACATTCTTTCTGTTAACTTCATACAGCTTTCTACCATTGTTCTCTTAAGCTTAATTTTTTAATGTAGACTAAATAACTGGAGATCCTCGGTGTTGATTTTGGTGTGATAGGTCAACTCTTGATCAGACATTCTGCAATTCGTCAGCTGCTAAAAAGGAAACTGGAGTAGAGTGAGATAGACATCGAGTAACCTGTAACTAAGGACAGAACTATTGTACACCATTCTCACTGAATCTGGTATATCCACAAAACTACTTACACTAATTACAAGAAGTCATGGGAAGAACTAATCTACTTTCCTTTCACTACATATCGAGTATTTGATCCAATGCGGACAGCACAGAACACACCGAATGCAGCAGTTCTGTTGTTGTGTGTGTATTTGTTGCCATGGGGATGTCTTTACTGAGCTGCTGCATAGCAGTGAGGTTACAGGGAACACACAGACACAAGGCTGGATCAGGTTGGGTAAACTGCTGCTGGCCCTCACCTCCTATTAGTTGTTCCTAGGCTGTTGCCCAAGAACAAGAGTGGAGGGGAAACACAGAGCAATGTGATATATGCCTCCTTTTATTTGTTTTCAAAATTATGAAAGTATGTTAAAAATGTGTTTTACACAGAGAAACTTGTAGCAAAGCCTGCACAGATCTGTTGCACTTCCCATTCAGAATGGTTGAAATGAAATATTTTATTATCACCACTTATCAACTTTCTTCATGTACATCATGAGATAGGTCAAAGAAAGTCCGTGTTTGGTCTGTGCTGATGATGTTAACTTATTGGGTGAGAGCACAGAAATTGTTAGACATTAGAATGGAGGTTGGTCTAGAAGTAAACATAGAATGCTATACTCATATATCCATGTCTCTTCAGGAGATAAAGTAAAAAATCATGACATAAAGGTAGCTAATAAATTCCTTAACATTTCAGCAAGGTCAAAATATTTTTGAATCACAGGAACAAATCAGAAATAAGTTATAAGAACAAATACAATTGTGGGAATGCTTTCTACTCTTCAGTTGAGAATATCTTCTTCCCTTGGTCTCACACTAAAGGAAGAACATAAATTGACAGTGTCTGAAACAAGATACTGAGAAAAACATCTGAACCTAAGTAAAAGGGAATAACAAGAAGTTGGACAAAAGTGCTAATTAAGTAACTTAATAATCTACTCTTAGGTGGGGCATGAAGCACATATGTGAGAGACAAGAAATTTTGAACAAGCAACCTGATGGGAAGATATTAAAAATAAAGGTGAAGATGTGAACATGATTCACCTAACTCTGGATACAGTCCATTTGTGGCCCTTATGAACTCTTGTGCTCCATTAATTTTCTCAAGAAAGATTGCTCCAGAGAGTCAGTTGACAATTGTATATAATTAAGAGCTCCACAGATTGGTGATGAAGATGATGGCCATTGGACTCTGACCCATGGTTTGGGCATTGTATCTATAACTTTTTCAGAAGTATGAAGTGAAGACTACATTCTATTAAACAGTAATTTACAAAAATTATGTAATTTGGAACTCTTTCAAGAGCCAAAGTGGCCATCATTTTGTCACCAGAAATTCAGTTTCTCAAAATTATGAGAGTACATTATCTTCAAAATTACATTAATCCTGTATATATATAAAACATCTGGAAGGATTCATGACAAAGTATGTCATTTATGAACTGAGAGACAATAAGTTACTACACTATTGTGTGTATGTACAATAACTATATTTACACTACTCTATCAAAGCATTTATGGGGGGCAATGCCGTAAATATTCTGAGTCAAAGTATGTGACTGTAATAGTTATATCATCCCTGAACACCCTGACTAATTCCTGTGGCATTGACAACAACTGAGACAGTTTTACATGATCAATGCCATACTCCGTGCCACCCAAAGCATTTCTCATTAAGTGGGTTGCTGCATTCCTGTCAATAGGTTTCATCTTCAATCCCTCTTTACGCTGAAGCAACATGTTATTGATGTCAGAAATGCGCATGTCCTTGCGAGGAAGTCTAAATGGGCTGAGTGTTACTTTTCCACTCATATGTTCTCCTACTAGACGTACCACTTGCAAGGGTGACACCAGGTCCCACAGCCCATCTGATGCTATCACTAAGAACTTGTCCCTAGGAGTGAGCCGGTGGTGTTTCACTTCAGGACGTGCTGTAAGATATGGTGGTGTGTAGTAATTTGGAGGAATTACACTCTCTCCATAATGAGGGAGCACAGTGCTGCTCAGTGTGCTTTTGTTCCACTTGTATCTGAAATCTCCAAATGCTCTAAGAGGGGCCAGCTGTCCCAGGAGTCGCTCCATTTTAATGACTGTATCTCTTTCATTGTTTGGATGTTCCTTGAAAATTCTTTCAATTTCCTCTTGATTATCTGTGTTATGTTCTGTTGTCAGTTTCTTGGCAGTCCATGTGTTGTCATCAGTGAGCACTCCCAGAACACTCTGACAATCTCCAATACTAGCTATGTGTAAGTGGGGCCCATCAATATGTGCAACACAGGCTACTGCACCTGACATCGCTACAGACAAAGTTTTCATGTTTACTTTTCCATCATTCTTATATAAAGCCTCTTTAGACAAGTCATAATCCAGTCGAAGGAATGCTTTTTCCATTGCTTCTTTCATTTGAAAATCTCTTTGATTATCCTTAATTTGAGACAGTTCTTTAACAAACGTTTTGAAACTTGCTTCATACAAAATCTTTAGTTCATCTACTAATTCTACCTTGTCATTATATACATCAAGAAGTTCCATAGTCTCATTATTTTCCAAAGCATTGAGGTATTTATGAAGAATGTCTGGTGGAAGCAAACAGGCAGTGATGTAGTGAAAAAGTCTCTTTGCAATTACTTGGGCACATGATGCCCCACCATGTCCATCGAACACTCCCAGTAATAGACCTATTCATAAGAAGAAATGAATAAGAGATTAATACAGCCTTAGTTACAATCTAAATAACATACCAGCGTACCAAATGAAACATTGAGTGACTAAAAGCTACTGTCCATACAGTGATACGGTATTTATTTCTTCACAGGAAGTCATACAATAGGTATAGCACTCACTTCAACAAAGAAGTGTTTTGATTTAGCGGTAGTTTCGGTATCAGATATTAATACACAAAATGTGGAATCACAAATGTGTGTGAACTCAGGTCAAGAACATGAGGTAGGATCTTTGGGACCTATATTTTTATGTCAAAGAACACAACTGAATTCTCTGATATAGGTAGAGATCAAGAGTTTTAATCTTATACAAAAATCTTTTTTGCAGTATTATCCATTTCAGCGCCTCTGGTCCACTTTTGGGCAATTATATCTGACTGTACAGTGGAAAAGTGATCTATGATCATGCCTGTTTCACAGATGGCACAGATTTTATTTCCAGGTCTACCATTAGAAGGCACCACTGTGGTAAATAACAGGAAACCAGTCAACAGGTACATACAGTCATAAAACTGCCACAGTAAATTCAATATGGTTTGCTTTAAGAAAAATCTGAATTAAGAATGGATACTTTTGCTACTAAAGTAAAGTAAAGCTATCCCTGTACCAGGCCGTGAAGGCCAATAGGGTTGAGACGAGGGTCGCACATTATCTAGACAATCGGCTCAAAGATGGCGGTAAGGTTGTCAGCCTTACACGTGCTGGCCGTGCTTTACTCCCCAGGAAAATTATTTAATTAATTCCTGGTACTAATTTCTGTTAGAGGCTGAGTTGACCCCAGGGCCATAGTGCGGCTGGAAGGATTAGGTCAATTGAAAACAATTCAATGACCTCATCGGGGCTTGAACCCACGACCTTCTGGCTTGTAGCATAGCCCCTCAACCAACTACACTACTGTGTGACCCCCTACTTTTGCTAGTCCTTAGTAAAATTCAATTTTGGTCCATGATGGGTAAAAATGACAACTTATATGTAGCCAATACACTTTATGTTGAAAAATATCACACTAATGACAGTTTTTGGTACAACTTTACAATATACTGATCAGTTCTATTATGTAAGTTATAATGTTTTATAATACTGTATTATAGCATCCTGTTGCACATCACTTATTTATTCCTGTTTTATTAGTTGTCTCACATGCAACTTCATTTTTAAAACCTTCATAACAGCCACACATGACATAATAAGAGGAACTACCCATCACCACAGGACACATGGGCACACAGGCAAGGGCTTACCCCACAAACTGAACTTACAGAGTAGCATGGCAATTTCCTCAGCAATTTTAGAGACATCTGAAGATGACCAATGCTGGTTGAAACATGTAGTGTGAATGCACAAGTGATGTAAAAGAGATTTTAAGGTTTGAAACGTTTAGAAGTTTTAAAAGTCAAGTTGCATGTGAGATGACTAACAATACAGGAATTATAATGGTTAATGTGAGGACTATAGTAGCTGTCATGAAATTACATGCTTCAAGGCCATGGAATAAGTCTGCCCCTACCAATTCAGCTCTCTATTTACAGTGCTGCACTGCCAGCTTTACTGTATAAACAGACCATTCTGTTGCAGAGCAAAATCACCACACGCATATAACAGAAAAATATACACTGCATTTTCTCATAGAGTATAAGACTGGCTGAGATATGGTTTTCCAAACATTAATGTCTGAAGCTTGGGCTACATTTCATAGACACATTGTAGGTGGAAAAGTACACAGAACATAAGTTTGCTTACATGCTTAATGGTAATTAAAAATATATAAATATCTATATATATTTCTTAAATAATAAACTGCCACAGTAAGTGTACTGTAAAGGTATGGTTACATTAACCAAAAACCGAAGAATGCAGTGGTCAAAACTGATTCTATTGCAAATGGAAATGTAACAAGAGGTTCAAGTTAGAAGCCTCACAAAACGTTTAAGCCCACTGAAATGGTTGTGGCCCTACTACTGTTGTAGCATAGAAATTTTGCTGCAACCTTGAAACGCAATTCCATGTTACCCTATGGGCCTCCACGGCCTGTTACAGGGATACCTTTACTTTACTTTTTACATATGTTCTAAACAACAAACTACAGTTTATATATTAGAGGAAATTATGCCAGTACTGTTATTCCTGTTGTCACAGTGCTGACTTTAAATCTGCTCACCTTTTGTTAATAGACATTGTGCCTCAGTCCTTGTATCTTCAATAGGGTTGTTCGATGAAAGTTGATTTGAATCATATGATTTGACAGAGCCAGTTGTGGTAAACTCCTGTGTATGCTCATTGGCACGAAGAATGTTGGTGACCTGTACACGAAAATACATGTTCTGTCAAATGACAACAAACCACATAACTAATTCCAGTACAGTTTCTCTTGATAATCCGACAGTCCCTCAGCTAATCATGATATTCCCCACCTTTCATGAAACCCAAAGGTTAATTACCATGTACACAAGTGCCCATCCCTATAACTTATCCAGACCAGATCAATCCTGTCTTCTAAGTATTTTCTTCATTTCATATATTCATCACTCCCATGTGTGCTATAGGCCATGGGAAGCCATCTTATACACCATGACTTCATCATCCTAACAGTATTTGGTGAGGTCAAAAGTACAATGCTCATCATTATGCGCTTTCCCCAGTCTCCCTTTACTGCCTCTCTTTTACATCCACAATTTTCAGCCCTCTGTTCTCAGACACACAAAATCAATGCTCTTCCCTTGGTGTAACATCATGTTTTACCCTCATACAAAACAATTAAATTTACAGTTTTTGAAATAGGAGATAGGAAGACAAAAGATATACTCTAAATAGCAGCAAGTATTCCATGAATTTAATCTGCTCTGAATTTTTTATCAATGTTGATTTGATTTGTTACTGTTTGCCATAGGTGTTTTAAATTTTCAACATTTTCAAAGAATTATACAAATCATATAATTGACAAATATTCAAAATGGAAATTTAAGCAATATGACAAGACCAAAGTTCTAACGTTCATAACTTGCAAGAGTCTTGCATTTAGTAAACATTTTTTTATATGGTGCAAAGATTCAATGACCAGTTTATATATTATGCAATGGCTTTGTATATGGGAACAAAACCAAACGTCAGAACCGGTTGCAGACGGGAGAAAAATATTAAAATGGATCTAAAAAACAGGTTCCAAATGTGTTAACCTTCAAAATGAGTAATTGCTTATTCAACAGTATCACTATCAAGGAAAACCATTCACCATGGACTTAGTAATTTCTAGGAAACAAAAATCCCACTTGTCTTTGTGACAAGTAAAAATCAATGTTTATGAGTCCAAGAAAGTTTTAATTTCTTTGTTAATCTTTCCCCTGTCACTGGTTTCCCCATAAATGTTAAACAATCCATCTGAAGATTATAACACATCTTGTTTACATACTGTATAATATAAGGGACAATATTTTGCCTTGTGTGTTACATGATATGAGGCTGACTAGTTTAGAGCGATTAAAATGGTCTGAGTAGGTATGGTTTCTCTTTTGGAGAAATGTCTGGACAGTTGGCAGAATGGGGAACTGAGCAGCATTTGTTGAACCACTGTAAAAACTACTGAGGTTATGTAATATCTAATAGATTTATTGACAGCACGATTAGAGTTGGAAAACTGACATATATGGACTGTCATACCATTTTTATGGTTCCATAACGCTTGGAGTGCTAGCGTAAAACTAAATATCCTAGTGGATTTTGCCAGCATACAGCAGTTGTTAAAATGTTTGATGAGCCTGACGTTCATAATCTCATTGGACTTCACTGGCTAAATGGTAACAGAATTATATCCAAGAATGTATCCTGAGATGTTCCCATTATTCCGTCATTAACACTAGACTCTGCACATTTTTAACCCACGACTACCTGGTCATCCACGCTTTAACAACAGCTGACCATGTGTCTTTACCTCTTGGGGCGAAAGCCGAGGAGTGGCTGCCAACTTCTTCGATGTATATAATGTGCGGTGATAATATTCACTTATCACTTCATCTTTTTGTTGAATCACATTCTTACTGAAAGTGCAGATGGGCCTAACTCTCTTACGATATTCTGCTGAGCGTACAGAACATTTTCCAAAGCACTTATTTGCGACCAATTGCTGGGCTCTGCAACCTATTGTCATCTCCCACTGTGACTGGCGGAGCCTACGGTTGGTATATTAAATTATTTATACTCTTATCTTTAATTAGATTTCGTCTCTGAAATATACTAAGTATGAATAAATTACCGCACTCTTAAATTCTCTACTGAAAATTGAACACCGTTCCGTCCGCTATATAGCGATAGCCCACTTCATACTGAAAACTTTTTTAAAACGCAAGTTTAAGAGCTGTGTTATTCGTACTGAAATGTTTGTTTTGTTTGGGAATTTGTATATGCAATATCTGGGAAAGAGAGTAGGTCCAATATCCTCCTCATCTTTATTCACATAATCTATTTACTGCGCATTTTAGAACTTCGTCTGAAATATTACAATCGACTATGTTGACTACGATAATCGATTTTTCCCAACAGATGGCACAAGTTGCTGAAGTACCAGCGATCCAGTCCTCGAGATCGCTCGAGATTAATTCGGTCTCGACGGTCTCGACCGTCTCGACCCTCGTACACATGTCATTTCATATCATTTCATATGGGACAGTGGTCCATTCGAGTCGACTAATCGCTGAAAGCAATCTTGGAATGCAGCGCCCTGTTAGTTCAAAACGAAATAAGCGTACAAAATTAAACAATTTGGGTGAAAGTCAGAAAAAGAGTTGGTGTGAAAGTATATTAAGCATGGATGAAGAATGACTACCCGTTATTCTTACAGGTGCATAAAAGTGAAAAACTAGACAAATCATAAGTAGTTACTATAGGATTCTGACGATGGTGTATAACACACTGATATATTGGGTTTTCGGACTTTATCCATCGTCCTGGTTTTTAAGATAACTAATAAATACACGACGTTTCGGAAACTGGACCAGTGATTGAGGCTAGTTCTTTCTAACGGACCCAACAGAATAGGTGTTTTCCTTCACCTGAGGACGGAAACAGATCCAGTTTCCGAAACGTCGTGTATTTATTAGTTATCTTAAAAACCAGGACGATGGATAAAGTCCGAAAACCCAATATATCAGTAGACAAATCATAGTATTTTTAAAAAATATTCATTAGCTTGGGTATAATGTCATGAAGTCTGGTAGAAATTTATGGACGTTTCGGAGGAACGTCGGTAAACTTCTCTCAGGCTGTATGGCGTCACAATGCAGACGCTAGTACGTCTCGTAGTCAACGCCCGGAGGAATGTCGGAAAACTTCTCTCAGGCTGTACAGCGTCACAATGCAGACGCCAAAACGTCTCGTAGTCATCGCCACAAGAACCCCAAATCTTTCTCCTTTTTCTTGCTTCATAACAAGGATTGCACCGTAAAGGCCGGCACCGAGGCGAAGTGAAGTGGCCCTACTTTTTCAGGACGACCTATTTGGCGGCTTTTAATATGCCTATAAATGTATACTTGCGACGGTAATCATCTGGGAGAACCTTACCACACATTCAAGGATTTTTTGTATTGCCATTGTGCTACCCTGAAGAAGGAGGCAGCATGTACCTCCTAAACATAGCCATCAGACTTCTCGGCTGTACATTCCAGAAGACCATATTTCTATTACTGAAAACCATGTGTACGACCACAGTTCATGTTACAGTCTCAGTATTGCGTAGGGGGGGTTGTAAGAAACCAAGGAGCCACAGGATCGCACGGGATAGTGGATGAAGTGTGGTGGCCCTGAAGGCTCTGAACCTTAGGCACAGGCACGTATGAAAGAGAGTACAGCGTGTTCAAGTCCGTGAACTAGAATTTTAGAAAACTGAATACTATGTAAAACTGTTAGCACGTGAAATATTCCAAATTTCATATTATGTCAGTGTTATAGAATTGTATTGTTATATCGTTGATTGTAATGCAATTGCCCTAATCTATCAGCAATAAATTATGTATCTTTTATAAATATTGCTGAGGAGTTTGGTATAGTGGTGTTTTTATTCTTGAGGTAACCAGCTTACCACCTACAACTTCGATATTTTTTTGTGTGATTTTCCTGCGTTTCTCAGTTTGTGTTTATGTGATCTCAAAAACAGGCACCAAACAGGTTGGCTAGAAGTAAGATTCTAGGCTTGTATTAGGAATGTTCTCGGTTCCAATCTCGGCTGGGATGCTGGCTATCATGATTGTAATTTTTTTGTGGTTTCCCTCAGTCTGTCCAGGAAATGCCAAAGTAGTATCCCCCTTAGGCTATGACTATTTCCAAGTCCTTTCCAGTTGATCAGTAATCCTACTATCTGATGTTATATATGCTCAATACTGATAGTTTTCTTAAGTAAGTTGGAATAATCCTGGGACAGTATCCCAATTAGGCCATGACCACTACATTCCAGATGCTTTCCGGTTTGTTGGCCATCCTGCCATCTGACGCTATGTAACCAAGACAGTAACACCTCCATTAAATAATCCTCAAGAGATATATAAACAGACTTTATATTCCACATCCTTACAATTATGAAAACTCATAATATTTGACTCTGTATAACATATGAAGTAGAAAAAGTGTCATTAACTATTCCAAGAATCAATGTATAAATGTTACAACAAATTTAGCTTAAAGGTTGATTTTAATTTGAACTGCATATTTTTTATGGTTTTATATTCATTAAGAACTATTGCTACTTTAAGTACACTTAAATTAAATTTTATATAAAGCTTTGATACTTATGTGTATAAAATATTTGAAGAGTATAAAGTGAACAGGAATCAGTAGATAAGAGAAACACCTGATAGAAATCAGTATAATATATCATGCATGTACAAAACATTGACACACTTTGCTTTCTTTCAGATTCTATAATGACTAGTGAAATTCTTTACCCACCTGATTGCCTACCTGTAAGTGCTGAACAGCCTTTGAAAGAACTGATCACTGGGCTTAAAGTGAGCATTAGAGTTTGTCATTTTATATTCAGATCATTTTATATTGAGACAAAGTTAACAAGTTTTTCCATGGAGATATCTTTAGAAAAAGGAACAAGTGATGTCAGTGTACATTTCATAAACCTAATGTTATATAGAAAAATACTATAATAAAAGAGCCAGTTTCTTCCAAACTATCACTTTTAATGTATACAATAAGCTGCAGTGTTCAAATTTTTGGTAGATGAAAATGATCATGCAGGTATAGGAGCCTGTTCAAATTTTTATATTGTTATAATGCCATTTAGTGTGCGTTGAAGACATTCGTATGAAATATAGCTGCACCCTTCTGTAGCTGATATGTACAATGTTTCCTTATGACTCAAAAAATCCTAGAAACCATGTCCAGGAGGCACCAAATGTCCTGGCTTCTGGGAATACATTCCATATTTAGTCTCAACATATAATATCAAATTTTAATAAACATCCTGCAAAATAAAATTTTGATGTAATGAATCTATTACAGTCAGAGTTACTTGCTGTCTTCTTGTTATACACTGTAGCTTCAGAATTCTTTGATGCAGGAGCCATATTTCCAGTCTTGTGACACAAAGATATTGGGTACATTTGCCAGAAATGTAGCTTAGCAGTAATGAATTTGACTTTAATTCTATAGATACTGAGTTTGAGTTCTGGCCAGGATTCCAGCTATTATGGCTGGAGTTTTTCATGATTTTCTTCAGTCCTGGGAAAATATTAGAGTATAACCTTGAAATGGGCCATAGGTATATTTTTATGCTTGCCAGTGTAACCTCACATTTAAATTAATGCTACATAACCTCTGCAATTGATACAGTGTCATACATGGTCTGAATATATGCATTTTCCAGAATATGTCCCTTGTGTGAACAGATATGTACTGCAGTATTCTAACATTTTCAGAATTTACTGTTGAATCTGCAGAGTCTTGAACAGGAGGGCACTGATCTAGAAGATAACTGTGATGAATTTATCCCATTGTTTCGCCATTTATCAAGTCATGACTTCCTCTCTCACGTAGACCCACTTGTAAAGATGACAGTGGCTTGCTGTCTCGGACAACTGCTTCGGTTTTTGCCTTACAGATCATTTCTATGGAATGATAAAGAGTTAATGGTGAGCTATTATATGAATCTGATTGCTTTGCAGATTTTCAAACCATCTGAAATCAGCCTTACACACATGCTTTCCTTGAATCATGTACTATAGGGATTAAATGCTGTGATAGTTACCTGACACTGTAACTGTAGTGGAAGCTCCATCTGTATTTCTTTTCTTAATACTCAATATAAGAATAAAATTGATGAGAACTGTGGGTAACTAACTCTTGATTTAGAGTCCTTCTTGGGAAGTGAAAGTTTCTGAGCTGTTAAGAAATTTCCTGCACTTCATACAGTGTAATATTTACTGCTGTATTTTAAAGTAGCCTGTCACTGGATCTTGTCCTGACCCATATGAACCAATTCACACCCTATTTTTCTGAGTTTCCTATTAGTGTTATCCATCCAAGTATCTTGCTGTCTTGAGGTTTTCCAGCTAAAATTTTGCATGCATTTCTCACCTCCCCTCTGTATGCTACATACCGTATTTACGCATGTATAGGCCGCGTGCGTGTATAGGCCGCAGCACAATTTTCAGACAGAAATTATAGAAAAAATAATTTTGGAATATTATTTCAGGAGTATTACACCCTGTATTACTAATTATGAATATAATTTTTTTTAAATGAAGTGTGATTTCGAATATAAGCCGCACCCCAGTTTTCCTCTTGAATTTTTGGCAAAAAATGTGCGGCCTATACATGTGTAAATACGGTATTTTGCCCCTGTTATTCTTCTTGGTATTACCCTAATAATATTAGGTGAAGAGTGCAAATTGTGAAGCCTCTTGTTGTACAATAATTTTTGGAACATTCACAACAGAAAGTTTCGAAAATGTGCCTTAGCATCCCTACATTTGTTTTTCTGTACACATGTAGCAATTTGAGAACAACTGAATGGATTTTCCTCAATTGTTATATTGGGCAGTTTTACTAGAACTTACTGACACTTCAAATTTTTGTTAAAATGACGGTAATGGACACTTTACCTGAAGACTCATATGCGTTTTTGCAGGCACCTCAGACATAACTGACTAAATATTTGTGCCAGGAACAAATATTCTATAGAAGTTGACGTAATCAAACATAAGGGACTGAATATGTAAGAAATATTATGTAATGTTACATTTGCCGTTCGAAGTGTAGGATTAATAAGGAGCTAATTAAAGGGGAAGCACAATAGATCATTGTTTGTCGCAGTGCAGGGGCAGGATTGTGGCCCACCCATCATCCATACATGCATACATACATACATACATACATAAATTTGCCAACTTTTTTCTCTTTGTAGATCTAAATATTCTTCTCAGAACCTGTTCTGGAACATCCTCAAGTGGGGAAAGATAATTGGCTTGGAACATAAATTAAGTACTGAAGGAGGGAGAACTGGAAACTGAATTTTAAGTGGGAGACTCTGGTTTTGTAGCATAAATTGAAGTTATCTGCATTGATACCAGTTTGTTAAGTGGGAAGTTGAATAGAAACCTGCTCAAGGATAATTACAGCAGATCTGTCTAGTTCATCTACTCAAAGTCATTATGATCATAAAGACGTGCACCCCATTAAGCTATCATGCACTGGATGTCTCTCTGATAGAAATACATAGTCTTCTGCTAAAATCAGTTGTGCACTTCAGTGTCTGACTGAAATTGTTGCCCTTTGAGTTCTGCAGAAGCTGAAAGATAATATAATCTTGTCAGTGTTGCCTAATGGATTTGGTAGATTAAATGATGTTGTATGTGTAAATGAAAAATTGCTAGCTGGCTTGTGTTAAATTTCATCTACAGGAATAGTCTTCAGCTGGGTTTCTATTAAAACCTCCCTTGTTCTTTTCAGGCCACTATTATAGTGTAATTTGCATTGTGGTGTTCTGTTTCTAGGTGCTTCTAAACTTTTTCGTGAAGCAACTGGAATATTTTGGCACTTCAGATGGTAATACTTTTAAATACTGTGTCAGCCTCTTGAAAATCCTCAATAAAACTGAGATACTTAGTAAACTGTTCATGTGTCTGGAGTATACCACGAACAAGGAACATATTTATGATACATTTCTGTTGACAGTATGTGAGGTTGTCTGGTAAGTTAGTGCTGTAATGTGATTAGGAAGAGAAAAAATAGTTTGTAACTAAACTGTTGTCTTTTGTCTGTGTTCCACAACAAGCAGCTTTATTATGTAAGTGTATAGATATGTTTCTTTGAAATGTTCCTCAAAATTAACTCACTCAAGGAGTCTCAGCTTGTCAAGAAATTCTGCACCTTTTGTGATCCTAAAGTTTCATAAAAATATTCACAAGCGCCCACCTCTGGACCCTTGAACCAATTAAATGTAATCCAAATTTTACACCCTGTTTCTTTAACCTCCAACTCTGTTTCTCCCTCTTGTTCTTAATACCTGAAGTTGAATGGCATATAAATGTGTTCACCCACTCTTCCTCTTGTGACCACAGCCACAAAAATGTGTATGCTGTCTATAATATTTTAAATTATTTTCAGCATTGAATAAGCTTTCTTTCATTCATTTAGCTATTATATATTTCTTGTATTTTCAGTATTTCCCATGTAGAAGTCCTGTATGTCTAAGTAAAGCAAAGCTATCCATGTAACAGGCCGTGAAGGCCCATAGGGTTGTGATACGTTGAGGGCCACGCTTTACTCCACAGGAAAGTTATTTAATTAATTCCTGGTACTCGTTTCTGTTAGAGGCTGAGTCTACCCCAGGGCCATAATGCGGCTGGAAGGATTAGGTCAATTGAAAAAAATCCAATGACCGCATCGGGACTTGAACCCGCGACCTTCCAGCTTGTAGCATAGCACCTCAACCAACTACTCTGTCTAGAAGTATCAAAATTTATTTTGAAGTAATGGTACGTTCTTCTTCGTTGGTTACTTAATGATGCTTTGCATTATTGAGGCAGTGGATGGTAGGATGATAGATGATAAGTGAATTAGAAAGAATTTTGAAGAAAGCAGCCATGGTCTAATCAATGTACTATCCTGACATTTGCCTTGAGGGACCAAAGAAAACCATGAAAACCCTAAATCAGAATAGTAAATGTATTCGCCAAGATTAAACTGAGTACCTTCTGGCTATAAGTTAAGAATGTTACCTCTAGGAACATCTCGTTTGGTACCATGGTACTGCATTTCAAGATGGAAGGATGGAAACAACTGCTGTATATACTATTTTTGATGAAGTAAATCAGGAGTTAGTATGGAAGTAACAGTGAGAATATTTTAGTTAACAGTATTACAAATCTGTACATTGGGCATAGTTGCAAGAAGAGGTACGTGGATATTAGTAATATTGATGACACTGTCAATGATTTTGATGATTTTATAAATAGTGTATTAGATGTTTCATGGACTTTTTTTTTCGCACTCCATTATACAGGTGCATTAATTTATTTATGAATTGTGCCTCTTTTTAAAATCATATTTTTCTCTTTGTA
Organism: Cryptotermes secundus; assembly: GCF_002891405.2. Lineage (NCBI taxonomy): Eukaryota > Metazoa > Arthropoda > Insecta > Blattodea > Kalotermitidae > Cryptotermes > Cryptotermes secundus. Next base: position 144,652 of record NW_019722980.1, on the reverse strand, counting down.
TTCACAGACAAAAGTAGGTTGAAGAAACAAGTACTCATTTCTCAGTATGTTAATGATAATATATTATCTGGGAATATAAGCCCATGATGGGAAAGAGTGAACCATATTTCACATTACTTGTCTTAATTTCAATGATTTCTTATTGCAGTACTAAGATAAATATTTCCATGGTGGAAGTGCATGTTGTGCAGCTCCTGCAGAATTTTATCAGTAATTCTAAGTACACTTCCAATACAGGAATTGATATAATCCTCTCTAGCATTCTTCAAGAAAATGTAGTAAAGTATCCAGGGTTGTATCGTGTAGCAGTAAAAGTTATAAGAAAATGCAGTAGAGCACTGGATTTTCCTGTCAAAATGGTATGTATATTAATGTCTGCTGTGTACATTTGCAATGGTTTTCTTGAACATATGAGAGTGAGGTTATTTCTTATATATATATCATAGCTGCTGTTTCGAGGGCTTCAGCAGGATGGCATACCTATGAAAACAAGAATTTCAGGCCGTGAATTTGAAGTGATGTTTGAGCTGCATCACATTTGTCCCACTCTCCTTGTTGGTGTCTGGAATCAGCTGGAGGACTTCATGTTGGGGTATACAGAGAGCTCGAACAAGAAGATTGCTCTCACACTCCTGGCAAACATGTTTTCTGAAGAGAACTCCAATTTTGCTATTACATACAGACGCCTCTGGAACGATTTTAAGAATTGGTATGTAACACGTTCTTTACTAAAAGATAAGTTATAAAGAGGGCTGAAGATGAGGATATTTGATGTTAATTTTGTTAGTAAGCTGTGCAGTTTGCTGCACAAATGACAAGTAATGGCATGTAAAGTTAAACCTGTCCCTGCCCATGCACCATGACATGACTGTGTATAACAGAGTGGAAATAAAGCTGTGCACATTGTTAACCTTGGCATGAGATGGAGGTAAATGTTCACCTTAGCACACTGGTCAGTTGATGTCCAAAGGAAGAACCATTGCGCCATGTGCACCACAGAACAATTCTCAATGAGACAGCAAAAAGAAACATTCTGCTCCTACCAAGAATAATATCCCAGGCTCTAGCCAGTCATTTCACTGATGGAACTATTGTTTCCTTAAACAGTTGAAACACAGACATCTGTCTGTTAGATTCTGACTGTCAGTCACACTTCAGTAGTTCAAGAAAGTCTTAACCTCACTATCATTTGGCATTGATTTCTACCTTCTCCTATTCTGGATACATAATCAGCGATTTCAGTCCAACTTTATCACATGCCTCACTAAATCTTTCACTATATTTAACTTGTCAGAAAATCATTCACTCATATACTCTTCCAGTTAAAAAATCATTATACCATGTATATCTCTCTGTGCATACATTCTAAACACCTTACATATTTATATAATCTATATTTATTGAAATATCTCTCTATGAATATATTCTAAACACCTTATTTATATATTTATTTGTCTGTTTATTTATTTATATGGTAGCAAGAATGTGCAGAGCGAACTGAAAATGATAGAGAAAAAATGGTTGTGGCCAAAGTTTATAAAGAACTATGGATAGATTGCATTGATTTGAAGCTACCTATGTAGGAATCCCCAAAACACAACCTAGACTATCTTCATGTCAAAAAAGGGCTACTGTCAAATCCAGATTGTCATGGAACAAGACAACTTCATGAAATAACAGACCCTGAGTAATATAATTTAAGATGTTATATAACATGCTTTCTGTATTTACTCATATAGTGTGAATGAGCCATCATCATTTGGACGGTCATTATTAGTTGCACGTGCACCAAAGTTCCTGGTCAATCAACCTGATTTGTGTGAAGATATAATCCACATCCTTCAGCAACGAATGTATGACAGTGAAACCACAATTAGGTTTGGTGTAGTGAAAGCAATAAATAAAGCTACAAAGACAAACCTTGATATACTTCAGCATTCAGCTCTTCTTGATATTTTGAAGCATAGTTCCTGTGATAATAATGTAAGTAATCTTCAGACCAACTCTACCTATGTGCTTTATTTGCTTTGCTTTTAGTTACTATACTTGTATTTTCTATGGTGATCAGCTGAATTTAGTAATTAAGAATCAGAATTTTCATGTGAGGGTGACTACAGGTCTGCCTTGCGCAGTAAATGTTTAGTTCATTGAAAACAGGTCATTAAGCAGGTAGTGGTTTGTCATATACTCGTATTATAATAACATGTGTCCAGTGAAGATTGTACAGCCTGCAGACATAGAACTTAACTGCAGGAATGATGATGCTGCTAGTTTTATAGCACATTGCATCCTTCTAAGAAAGAAGGGAGATGGAAGTTATGAGATGAGAACAGTTATGCAAGTAAAGGTATGGCTGTGCCTATGCACCATGCCACGAAGTTGATAGGAATAGTGGATATTAAGTTTGATGTATTTTTATCCTTGGTACTTGATGGGGGTGATTGGTCATAATCACATACAAGAAGCTTTGCTTTCAGAGAGCAAGCCTGTAGTACTCTTTGGTTGGGAGATATGATCTGGACACACTAGTGTTGAAGAGAAAAATCCGTGCCCTGTCTGATAATAAAACCCTCACTGTACATCCTATTGCCAGACACTGAATGAGCTAGCCTATTTTACAGATGATAATAGTCGCAGTTTCAACTCTCTGGTCATTGGTACCATCTTCACTTCTACATCATGTTTTAGAAGTGGATGTATAATTTGATTGTCTTCATTTTTAAATAGTGAGGGATAATAGGAGGTATAAAGGACTTTAATTCTTCTATAGGAAATTGTGCGGAAAGAAGCACTGACTACTTTGGGACAAATATACAGGAGAATCGTTGACAGCAACTCTCCTGGCTTGATGATGAAGGCCATATGGATTGCAAACACATTGATGCATCTGTACAGGGCTCCATATGATCTGAATATTTATATGTAAGTTGCAAAATCATGAGTCACTTTTCTCACATTTGTTTTTATACTGTATGATGCTAATGGAATACCAGTGGAAAGTATCCCTTAGTCTTAACTTAGAGTCTAAGTGTAGGCCTAATATGTGCATAATGAAGAAAAGTTGAGGACATATATTGAGATGTTGTGGAAGTGACTGTTTGAAAGTCCTTATTGGTTTCTGACTGATTATATAAGACTTAAATGGTATCTTATCAACCCACTTTTGTAGCCTGCAGAATATCAATTATATTTTATTCATTTCTTATTTATTTATTTTTTGACATAACTCACATGGAGTCTGATAAAATAAATGGACGAATAAAGTTAATTCTTTTGTTCTCTTGAGAAGTAAAATATCACACAACTCTTTTAACACTGTAACACTTAAAAGAAGTTAGTCCAAGAATTGCCTTTCTACCATAAATAGTCTTGGAGGTATTGCTGTAGGAAGCTTGTGGAGACACATTGACACTCCTTAAATAATAACACATTTCCTGTTGGATATTTAACTGTCATTCCAACATGTGTCCATTGCCGAAGACTATCAGAGGGATTTTTTATCCAAAAATAAAATCAATTTAGTAAATGTCTACATATTTTGATATTTGGAAGATTTTGCTGTCTGTGATTGTATGTTAACTCAAGGAACAGTTGCTGTAATCGGTTGTGAATTTGTTACTAAGGTTCAAATTGTCATAATTTGTTTTCTTCCAAATTTATTTTATTTAACTGTAATGTGTTTTGATATATGTACTAATGACATCTTCATATGAATGTTTCTTTGTATGTTAGGCCAGTTGGTGTTGAACCATGTACAGAATAGTTGAACACAGCTGTGCCCAGGTTTAGACTTGATATTCGTGAATGGCAGTCACATACCTGGCCTAAGGGCACTAGGTTATCTGTCTTGTCCATATAATCACTTCCAAGGAGATGGTCAAGAATTTTCTGTCTTTTATAGCACTCATTAGTTCATTGCTGTGTTTATTAGAGCTTACAACTCGACCCTGTCTCGAGCTGCTTGCTTCATATCCACACCCTCACATCTTACATATTTATGATTAATTTTAATAGTATCTTTCATCTGTGCTTAGGTCTCCTAAGTAGTTTCTTCCCTTCAAGGTTTGGGACGAAACCCTGTTTTCAATTTTTATCTTGCTCATGTTACATGTTGTTTCCATCTTATCCTTTTCATTTGCTTCTGAAATAAGTACTAGGCTAGAAACAAATTATCAAGCTTTTATATTTCGTTCTTTCCATCATCCTGTTGTTTTCTCTCTTATTTCCAACTACTTTCCTCAAGCTGAAAAGTCCTGCTGAAAAAGTAAATTTTAATCATTTCTATGTTATGAAAAGATGTCTGGTTCCAAAGCAACAGGCTTTTTATATTTATTGTCTTACATTATCAGTGTAAAAGGAAGTCTGTTCCATTTCTGTTATTCTGTTGGTTGTGAATTGTTGGTTGTTCTGAAAGTATAAAAAGAAATTGTATAAGAACAGGACAACCATCAAGTGTAACAAACCTTTACCAAAATGTTGAGTCAAGAAAGTTCCCTTTCGTGTTTCAGTCCTATAGAACCATCCTCAGAGACTTTTATACTAAAAGATTACTTATATGTACATTTAAAATTATATATAAAGGCCTTGAAATTATACTATAAACAATTCTGCAATATTGAAGAAGTGTAAATGGGTGTTGGGGGAATGGTTGCAAATGCAAGAGTCCTATTTCTACCATGACAGAAGTTTATCCTACAGAATCAAAACATGTAAGACCAATTAATTGACTCAGCATTTTATTAAAAGTTTATTGAATTCAATGTTTATATTATTCTTTAATGATGAACATAAAGTGTAATGTTCTTGATGTCTTATTGTAAGGTAGAAAAACATTCTCAGCATGGAAAGAGCCAAGCACAAAAAGTGACAGTGGTTAAGGGAGTGATGCATTAAAATATTTTATGTTATTATATTGCTCATTGTGAAACTTTCATTATACTCGTATGCTCTTAAATGCTCTTAAGATAGCCATTGTGAAGTGTCATAATTACATGTTGCTTTTTGATAGACCTGACATTGAGAAGGTGATTGTGAAGTGCCTGGTACCCTGTGATCTTCCTGTAGACTGGAGGATGAAGAAATTGCTTCAGTTGTGGTGCCTACTTGATGATGAATCTCGTAACAATTTCCATCATAAACAAGTGTTAAAGAAAAGGTTAGTGTAATATGGAACTTTTTATTTAAATTTACCATCAACAGTCAGTCATCATCTTTGGGTAATTAGCACTGCTGCTTCATATTTGGAAGGTCCTGTGTTCAATTCTCAGCTCAGAGAATGGCTGTCCTTACTGATTTTTTATGTAGTTCTCTACAGTCCCAATTGTCCCAATAGACACATTCTGTTATAATGCTTTAAAATACTTATCCCAGTATTTCAGTTGCAAGTAATTGTATCATATTCTGTTATTCCAGAGCTTATGAATGTACACATCAGCTCCTCTCTCTGTACCAAGGGCCCCCTAGTGATGAACTTTCATCTAAACAATTAGAGTGGCATAGAGAAATGGTAGCAGGGAAGCTCTCTCTGACTATGGGAAATCAGAAGGAAGCACATCACAGACTTCTGTTGCTTACAAAGGAACTGGCAGCAAACAGAAAATTGTTGAGCTTCTTGCAAGAATATGCAAATGAAAATAACTTTTGTGAGGACTATGAACGACTGTGGGTAAGTTAATTAGAGATTTAATAATATTTTTCATTCATACTAAAAAACATATGAAAGATATTTTTAAGAAGTTAAACGTTTACTTTGCAGACAGAAAATCAGGATATAGTTTCATATACAAGTGAGAGGAAGAAGAGGTCACTGACTTCAAAACGAAGAGTTCTAAAAAAGGAATCTATTGTCCTGAGTGTGAAAAGTTTGTGTGCCAAACTTGCCTCTTTCTTGGTTGATGAAGTGGCCATGAAGGTATGTTGTAATAAATCATGAGAGTAGACTCTGGCAATCTTTCTCTTCACAACAATGTTAAAAAGTATCTAACATAAAAACTGTTTCATACAAAAATGCCATCACATTGTTATCTGGGTTAAATGGCCCAATGAATCCAAGGTCTCAGTCACCATTACATAACTTTTGTAGTCAGTACAGTGTCACATATCATTTGAACATATTAATTCAGTTCCAGCATGAATTTTTGATTGAGCTGTCACTGTGTTTCAGGAGTTGCTAACTCTGGTGATGGACTGTGTCACCCGTAGTGACGTAGCCAAGGACCTACACATTGCTGAAAGCACAGCTGCAAAGCTAGGAATTGAACTTCTTTGTGTACGTTTTCCTTTGTATGTTTTGTTAATTAACCTCAAAGAAATGTGACCTGCCATAGGCTCAATACCTGGTAGAGTTATGAATTTTTTTTCTTACCATCGCATGTATTTGTGTGTGTGTGTGTGTGGGGGGGGGGCATTGTTAAACGAGATAGAATATGAACCTCAACTCTGACTTTCATCTAGTGCCAGTGCCTGGACCTAGAATGCATAGAACCCTGTTTCTGCTTCAGTTATATGCCTTACTTGTATATATATACATATATATATATACACATACTTTGTTTGTGTGAATATTATATATAAAATTAATGCAAAAAATTAACAGCTTTTCTCATAGCCACAGATAATATGGACTACAATATCCAACATAATTTTTAAAATGTAGTTATATTGACCTGCATGAGTGTGATAATACCACAAAGTTATGAACACTATTATCTTAAAAGAAACATAAATAAATCTCTGAGAATAATACCAGTCAGTCATCTGGAAATGAAAGTAAAGTGATCTCTCAGAATGTCATGTATATCAGATGGTATATTGAAGTAGCCATTGTCACAAATCTGTAGAGAATTAGTAAATTCATATCAAATAGTTCAAATTCTTTTCATGTAAGATCCACTAAAAGTAAGTACATTCCAAATTGAAACTACTTGTTTGGGTTGTTCTCTGAGCAGCTGTAGGTACTCAGGTTTTCAATAAAATCTTTATTGTTATGGAATACAAAGGCTGGTCAGTTCTACCATAGAAGTCCATCATTAAACCTTATTGCATGCCAGTTCTCACAAATTCATATCTCCAAAACAAATTTTCTGTGCTCTACTATTGCTGTCCATTTACATCAGTCTCCAAAGTGGTATCTCCCAAACAATATTTTTGTTTAAAATATTTTAACATGTTATTTTTTATATGTTATTAGGAATATTTTTATCTGATGCCATGTTTGGCGTTTAAAAATGAATCTACGATGGATCAGCTGCTGTTGCTCCTCACAGTAGATGATTGCCATTACAGTCTTCCTGCTCTGAAGATATTTGTCACTCTGTCTTCGTATAAACCACTGGGTAAGCAATTCATGCTTATTCTGTTTCCATTAACTATCATGGTTCAGACCCTGCCTTGGGTAGTTGATAGTTATTCAACAGATCAAGAAATTCCCTGTTTTTACAGAACCCATGATTTCATCACACTGTCAATCAAAATATGCCATTGAACCCTGTCATAAACAAGTTGAATCCAGGCCACAGATTTACACTTCATTTCTTTATGATCTGCTTTGTTATTCTCTTATGTTGTTCCTAGGTCTGTCTCGTTGTCTTTTGCCTTGAAATTTTTCTACCAGTTGCATTAACTCATAACATATACAGTGCAAAATCTAAGTGTTTTCTGAGCTCCAGCTTGAGCCACAAATATAAGAAAACTACATTGCATTTAAAAATATTATGTATCATATTATTTAGCACTGAAAGCACAGCTTTTCCTCCTCGTCCTCCTCTTCCTCCTCCTCCTCCAGTGTTTTAATGAGAATGGTGAATGTCTATTTCCTCAGTAACATTAATTTCTCTTCTATATTTACACTTATTTAGTTGTGGATTATATTACTTTAACACATTGCGGACTGGAGGGGCCATATGACCCTCTACGTTTCCAAGCGTTGCGGACCGGTCGGGCCATATGGCCCTCTACGGTCATGTTATGTTGCAAAACGCTATATATCGCTGTGTGGCTTCGTTGAATCGTAACTACTGCGTAGGTGACCTCGGGAATGATTGCTGCCTTATCTAGTAACTTGACCAGAGTCATTTCCTGTCACAACCTAAACAAAATCGGCTTTGTTCTAATCCAAGCTTGCACGTATGAACCACACAGCTACCAGTTCAACATGGCTCAGAGATGAAAGCAGTTGCGATCTCTCGGAGGACAGGAAATATTAGATATGTTCTCCGATGAGC